>NW_005871379.1:590767-596812 GCF_000147115.1 Myotis lucifugus
CACACACACACACACACACCCTCACACACACACACATGCACACTTCTCAGTAAAAACTTCAGACTGTAGGAGAAACTTAAGTCCTGGTGCCCTTTCAATATCCCTTTCTCAGTTGCCTTGAAGAATAAAAATAAAATGGTGTACTTAGAAATATCTGATCTCATTTTGGTGTGTTTCCTTCTGGCATTTTGTAATGCTCATCTATAATAATAAAAGCGTAATATGCTAATTAGACGATGTCCTTCTGGACGAAGCCAGGGCTGCGAGGGAAGCCCGGGTCCAGGTGCCTGCTGGTGGCTGGAAGGACTCCTGGGGCTCAAGTGCAGGAGGGAAGCCGGTGCCGGCAGCCGGAGGAAGGAAGGTCTACTCTTCCACAAATTTCTTGCATCAGGCCTCTAATATATACATAAAAATCCTAAAATAAATATATATTCTTTTCTTTTAAAAAATTAAACTGTATCATGTGCTACATACTGTCTTAAAATTTACCTGTTTTTTTTTTTACTCAGATCTTGGGAAATTGTTCCACCTCAGAACCCACAGAACTATCTCATTATTTCAGTTTAGGGCAGAAGATTTCATATGTTGACTGTGCCATGGTTCACTCAACCCTCTAGTAGTGCTAGACATGTAACACATTGTTTCCATTTTTTGCCTTTACAAATAGCTCTCAGTGCACCTCCTTGTCCCGGCACACATATGCCTCCTACCTGTATGGGAGTATTTCTCCAGGCTAATACCATGAATTAGAATTATCATTAGCTGAAAATTTTAATGGATGTGCCAAGTGGCCTGCCAAGTGATTATATTAGTTTAAACTCCTACCAGCAGTGTCATCTGCACACCATTGCCTGGCATTTTAACACTCAAATGAATGCTTTAAAGAAATTCTTATTCATGTATGTTTTTAAACTTTCAGGGCGCAGTGGCTTCCTATGGCCTGGTCTGAATGTCCCTCTTATGAGGGATGGAGCTGTGCAGACCATTGCCCAGAGAAGCAAGGAAGAGCAGGAGAAGGTGGAAGCTGACATGTTCCAGCAGAGAGAAGAATGGGAACGGAAGAGGAAGATGAAGGTTAAGCGGGAGCGAGGCTGGAGTGGAAACTCGTGGGGAGGTGTCAGTCTTGGCCCCCCCGACCCTGGTCCCAATGGAGGTAGCAGAGTCCTGATTTTGCTTACCTTTGTGGCAGAGAGATTGTAGTTCTGGAGTTCCTTAATATGAATTTATTTACTTACCTGTTTAGATTGCTTTTTTCCAAAAAAAAAAAAAAGGATTTGAACATCATTGAAATAACTACATTATTATCCAGCTGTATTTTATGGAACATTAGAGGCACATAACCAGAAGTATTCCACACACAGGATGCAGAGCACTGGGTTCTGACACTGCTATTGTGTGGCTTCTCAGAGCCTTCCATGTGGTGGTGTGCGTTGTGGATCTGCACAGCAGTTTCCCAACACAACTGGTCGGGTGCCTGTGGAGCAGCAGCATGGTGTGGGAGTTTCCATAACAGGATAAACCAGATCGTTGTCATTAAGCCTCATAAACAGAAAAATGAAAGAAAAATTCAAAATACTTATTAGGCCAAAGTAGAAACCAAAGTCCTCCGCACCCCCAACACCCATGTATGTAGAGAAAAATCTCGAAAATCCATTCTTGAGGAGGAGATGAATAGACAAGAGTGTGGCTGCTTTCTTAAGTTTGGCTTAAAGAGAAGAGCAGAGGCTGAGAGGGAGAGACTGGCAAGTGTGCTTAGAGCTGAACAGAAGGCTTCAGTTGGGAGGAGGAGAAAAAAGATCAAGTCCCTGATGGGGACCCAGATTCAGAGTAGAGATAAGTGCACTAACTTGTGACAGATTCAGGTGAAGCCTGTATTGTTAGTAGTGGGGCAGGGTGTGTGAGCGATGTCTGTCTGGTGGCTTCAGCTGGCCTGGGAGGAGGAGGGGGCCATCTGCTGAAGGGAGGATGGGGCAATGATGAGCATGGCTACCAGAATATTTTTTCTTTTTTTTTCAAACATATTTTATTGATTTTTCACAGAGAGGAAGGGAGTGGGACAGAGAGTTAGAAACATCAATGGGAGAAGCATCGATCAGCTGCCTCCTGCACACCCCCCACTGGGGATGTGCCTGCAACCAAGGTACATGCCCTTGACCGGAATCGAACCCGGGACCCTTCAGTCCCCAGCCCGACACTCTATCCAGTGAGCCAAACCGGCTAGAGCTTTCTTTTCTTTTTAAAAAAAATATATATTTTTATTGATTTCAGAGAGGAAGGGAGAGGGAGAGATAGAAACATCAATGATGAGAGAGAATCATTGACCGACTGCCTCCTGCACGGCCCCGGCTGGGGATCAAGCCCGCAATCCGGGCGTGTGCCCTTGACCGGAATTGAACCCGGGACCCTTCAATCCACAAGCCGACGCTCTATCCACTGAGCCAAACCGGCTAGGGCTGGCCACCAGAATATTTTGATGAAAACTAGGGTATCTGGGACTTTCTTTCAGATTATCCAGAGTGGGAATTGAACAGTGTAGAGAAAAGAGGACTGACCATGAGTTGATAATTGTTGAAGCTGGCTAATGAGTACATAAGCTGTCACTTGGCTATTCTGTTTTTGTATTTAATTGAAATTTTCTATAGTAAAAAGTTAAAGGAACATAAAATGTTTGAAGTGGCTATGAGGTGAGTGAAGAGGGGCCTAACTAAAAGGACATAAGAGGCTGACAGGTCGCAGGGAGCTCATGATTGAATTAGAGACCATGAATGTTTAGGGGTCCAAGTGTGTACTGTGCTTTGACTTCTGTGGCACCCAGCAGGCCAGGTGTGGCCAGACAGCTGCATTGATTCAGGCATAGACAATATGGAGGAGAGAAAAAGGCGAGGGAGTCGAGGATATCCACACGCTCTGGTGGAAATGATGGGCTGTGGTGTGTTGGCTGTGTGGGAGAGGCTGTGAAGACCAGAAGGGATAAGAGGGAAAGAAAACAGTGGTCAAGAGTCTGGAGGTGCTGGGGAGCGCCAAGAACCATCGCCTGGGGAGACATTGAGTGAGAGCTGGAGGGGTAGGAGGGTGTAGTCAGGGAGGTGGTGGCCGAGTGTATGAATTTAATGGTGGAGTGGTCTGGTGTTGGTGGAGGACCAGGGCATAGCCTGAGAAATGGCACCGAAAGATTCACTTTCTTTCTCACATAAATGTCGATAATCATGCCTGTATTGAAAATGCTTTTGTACACTAATTATGTTGACATGTATCTGTATGACTGTTTCTTTTCTTTCTACAGAAACATATGATGATTTTGATACCAGGATACTTGAGGTAGGCACGCTGAACCCAGTACCCAGTTAGGTCTTTGGAGAAGTTGGGAAAGTTTGGGCTGGTGGAGTAGGGATAGGGCACGAGGACTGTGAGGAAAAGCCTTGATGGGTGATGTTTTCTAAGACACAGAGCTGATTTGGGTAAGAAAATAATGAAACTTGAGTTTCAATCTTTTGATACAGGTTCTCCTGACTGTTGCCCTTTGCGGGGCACTGTCAATTGAGGTCTCATGACAAGGCAGCTTTGGTGGTGTTGATAACAGAATTTGGGGATTACGTTGAGATTTCCTCCTTCCTAAAGCTAAGGTAGCATTAGTGACCTGTCCTCGAATTATGAACCAGCTGAATCTGGCTTCAGTTCAGGGAGCAGGGACTGCAGGAGCCATGGGGCAGGGCTGGGAAGCGTGGGGGTGCTGTGATGTCCAGCTCTTGATGGGCAATCACCCTGCAGGCCTTCAAAACAAGCCTGTTTGAGGTGAAGCTCAGTCACTTCCCAGGGCAGTCCCTCAGGTCGTCATCTGCCCTTCGAGCTGGTGCTGCAGCCTTGTTAGTGTTACCTGCATGTAGAATGATCATTTATTGAGTTTGTGACTGAATCTTTTCTATTATTTCTTCAATACCAGTTGTCTATAGAACTTAAAGTATGTTTACAAGTATTTTATGTCTTTGGGTCCCAATATATACTTATTGGAAGTTAATTCCTTTGAAGAATACTTGTACATGGGTGTTTTCCTGTAAGGTGATCCACAGCAGTGGACTCAGCTCCCTTTTCCTTTAACCTCATTTTATGGGAAAGCGGCTGCTATTTAAGCTGTTGAGTTAACAGTTTCATGGTTCCTGGACTTTTATATACATCATACACACAAAAAATGCAAGTTTTCCTGTAGTTCATAATATGCAGGTATTTCCAAATTCTCTATTTTCAGGTGAGCCTAATCCTCAGCACAGAGATCTGATTGTATGCTATTTTTTTCTATATACTGCATTTTATTTCTAAATGCACATTCTTTCATATTTCAACATCTCTGGTATTGGGTGTCTTATAGCCACCAGTTATAAACCATGACAGAGTTTAATCAGCACCTTTTTTCCTTTGCATACGTTTGTTAAAATGGGGTGCATTGTGTTGTGTAGTTTCAAATCCCTTTAAGTTACCTCAGAACTGCTAACAAGCTCTAGCTGGTTTGGCTCAGTGGATAGAGCATTGGCCTGTGGACTGGAGGGTCCCGGGTTTGATTCTGGCCAAGGACACATGCCTGGGTTGTGGGCTTGATCCCCAGTAGGAGGTGCGCAGAAGGCAGTGATTCTCTCTCATCATTGATGTTTCTATCTCTCTCTCCCTTCCTCTCTGAAATCAATAAAAATATATTAAAAAGAACTGCTAACAGCCCTGAGAAATAGGAGGAGAGATTCTTATTTCCACTTTATTCCTGAAGAAACAATCTAGGGAGAGGCTTCCTGTGAAGGAAGTTTGCTGCTTGTGCTCATGAACTTGAGGATGACATGTCTGTTCATGGGTGTGTGTGTGTGTGCTGCACATGTAAGGTGGCTGCTCCAGTTCCCACTTCAGAGTTTTCTTAAGGTAAAATGTTTATGAAACATTTTGTCTTTTAGGTAAGAAATGTTTTCAATATGACAGCAAAAGAGGGAAGAAAGAAATCGGTCCGTGTGCTGGTCGCCGTGGGGAATGGCAGAGGAGCCGCAGGTGAATGAGGTGCAGTGACGTTAGGGGTGCTGGTGGTGGCGGGGATAGGTGTGGCCTTTATTCAGCCTGAGTCCATGGGTTCATGCTGCTGACCAGACTTTTTCTACTGATGAATGAAATCTTTTGGGTTCACAAATCTTATGGTCACCCCATGAAATCCCTTAGAGGGAAAAGAAAGAATAGATCTTCCCATATCCGCCTTTTCCTGTGAGGACCACTGGGTATTTTTTTAAAATATGTTTTCATTGATTCAGATTTTTAGAGAGAGAGGAAGGGGTAGGGGAAGAGAGAGAGAGTTTGAGAGAGAAAGAGACAGATTAGTTGCCTCCTGTATGCCTCCTTTGGGGGATTGAGCCCACAACCCAGGCATGTGCCCTGACCAGGAATCAAACCAGTGACCTTTGGTGCATGGGATGATGCTCAACCAACTGAGCCACATGAGCCAGGGCACCAATGGGTATTTTAGAAACACTATTGTGTTATGTATAATAGTGAAAAATGAGGGGAAAAAACCATTACATTACATGCTCAATAGTAGGGACATAGTGACAAAAAGAATACAGCCATATATTGTAATATTCTTAGGTCACTAAGGAATTATGGAAACTTATAAAAATAATGCAAAGTAAAAAAAGCACAACTTCATATAAGACCAAATATAATTTCAACTTCTGTGGGGTTTTAAGTATCATAGGAATGTACACTTGAAACCTATATGATCCTATTAACCAATGTCACCCAATAAATTTTTTATTTAAATTTTTTATAAAGTACTAGAAGCCCAGTGCACGAAAATTCGTGTACTTGGGTCGGGGCAGTGGTCCCTCAGCCTGGCCTGTACCCTCTCGCAGTCTGGGACACCTTGGGGGATGTCCAACTGATGGCAGTCAGACATCCCTCTGGTAGCATGGGAGCCCTTGGGGGATGTCCAACTAATGACTTAGGCCTGCTCCCAGGGAACGGGCCTAAGCCATTAGTCGGACATCCTTAGTGCTGCCGCAGAGGCGGGTGAGGCTCCCGCCA
>NW_005871379.1:600385-611776 GCF_000147115.1 Myotis lucifugus
TGGAGTCCTCCTTCACTGAAGCAAGCAAGCCTCATGTTCGCTTCCAGCTGCCTGGCTGCCGGCCGCCATCTTGGCTGGCAGTTAATTTGCATATCGCCCTGATTAGCCAATGGGAAGGGTAGCGGTCGTATGCTAATTACCATGTTTCTCTTTTATTAGATAGGATGTTTGCCAAAGGAAACTAGTCTTAACAGTTATTTTTGTATCTTTCCCAGAGATTCTTTATTCATATATCTTTTTTTAAATTTACACAAAGGGATCATAATATGTTGATAATTATATACCTAACTTTTCTCAGCATTATCCAGAGATCTTTCTGTATTAGCATAAAAAGATTCCCCCTCATTCTTTGTACTGATTCCATAGTGTTCCATTGTGTGGGTAAATGTAATTTTTGTTACCTTTTCCCTTTGTTGAATATTCATGTTGAGCCCAATTTTGTAGTATTTTTTTTAAACATCCTTACTATATAGTATAGAGGCCTGGTGCACAGGTGTTTCTTGTACATGTAATTTGTTGTACTTTGGTACGAATGTCAATAGGGGAAATTGCTTGCACTGAAATTGCTGCCTCAAAATTGTATGCATTTTGAATGTTGATAAGTATTGCCAGAACCCTCCCAAAAGGTTACATGGACTTATGTTCATCTGTACCCTCACACCCTTGCCAGCCCTGAATATAATCAAACGTTACTGATCGTCAGTATCATAGTGAAACCTATCTCTTTGTTTTCATTTCCATTTCTTTCACTATGAGAGCTTGGACATCATTTTGCATGTTTATTGGCCATTATTATTTCTTCTTTGAGGTCTGTCAGTTCATTTGCTTTGCCCATTTTTCTGTTGTGTGGTTGTTCTCATTGAGGATATAGTTCTTTGTGAGTTCAGGACGTTGGCCCTTTGTCTATCACATATTTTGACTTAGTTTTTTATTTTTTCCACATGTAAATTTTAACCAACAGAGGTTTTAAACCTTTATGTAGTAAATTTATCAATCTTTTATTACTTCTGATTTTGTGTCTGGATTTCTTCTTAGAAAACCTTCATTTGAAGGTTATAAATACATTCATATTTTCCTCTAGGACTTGTATGGTTTAAGTTTATTTAAATTAGGAGTTGGAATCCATTTGTCCCAGGTTTTCAGATGTCTTGCGTCTCTTATGGAGCAGTATTATGTTACTTTTAATAATTAATGGTGACAGCAGACAGTGGAGGCATTTATGGTAACTTGTGATAAACCTCACTTCATGGGGTTAAGTACTCACAAACTCAAGAATCATTGATTTTTATCTCCTAGTTCTTTGAAATCTGAATTGCATTTGAAAGTTCCAGTGAAATCATGGTTTTACTCTATAGCAATGTATGTTTTCCCAACCTTTCTGGTTATTTTAATGTATTTTCAAAAATATTCAAAACCATGTTTAGTTTTATTGAGTTTATTTAGTTTTATGTAGAGATTAATAAAAGGTAGTGTTATGGATTATATATCCCAAAAGTGTACTGTTTCCCAGTGTCCCAGAACAGAGAAGCAAATCTCTAGCCTCCTGCTTTGTCATTCATTTAACATAGCAGGTTTGCTGTGGGCAGAGGAGAAATGAAGTGCTATGAAATATTGTAGGAGCTGAAACTTGGAATGTGGTCAAAGATGTGCCAAACATATGCCTTTTTTCATATTTTGGCTTTTTCTTTTAAAGGTTTTGCCATTGGAAAAGCCACTGATCGGGCGGACGCTTTTCAGAAAAGTATGTACTTTTTCCCTTCGTTGTCAGTAAGAGATCAGTAGGCTATGTGCTAGACATGATGGAAACTACACACAAAAATAAACTAAAATAACCCTCTCCTGAGACTTCTTGTCCAAGTTCCCACATCTCACAAAGAGCAGTTTCTGAAATACCCATGTTCTTTCACATCATTTTCATCAGACTTGTGATTGTTACCAAAATTGTGAGACAGCTGAGAAGGTGTCTCACACTGACAGAATGTCCAAGGGCACTAAGGAATTACTGTTAATTTTTTGAGGTTGTGATAGTGATATTGTGGTTAAGTTTCTTTTTTAATTAAATTTTTCTCTTTTAGAAATATATACTGAAATTGTTGTGTAAGTTTGAAATTTTCCATAGTAAAATATTTTATGAGAGGTTTTTTGTTAATCCTTAGCAGAGGATATTTTTTCTATTGATTTTTAGACAGCGTGGAAGGGAGGAATGGGAGGGGGGCGAGAGGAGAGAGAAGAATTTATGTGAAAAAGATACATCGATTGGTTGCCTCCTGCATGCGCCCTGACCGGGGCCTGGACCAGCCTGCAACCCAGGTACATGTCCTTGACCGGGAAACAAACCCCAGACCCTTTGATGCGAGGGCTGATGCTCCAACCACTATGCAACACCAACCAGGGCAAAAGATATTTTGAAATCTCCGAGAAAAAGTACATTCCAACAGTAGATTAAGAAAAATATTTTTCATCTTTCAGGCAAAGAACAGAGCAGTTCACTATTTGCATTATATAGAACGATATGAAGACCATACAAGTGAGTATTAATCTTTTCTTTTAAAATTTGCAAGACTGTGTTGGCTCATTGTGTGGCAGTATATCTCTGTGGTAACTTTGTTTTTCTCTGTTGCTATGTTCTTACAATAAACATGTAGAATGTAGAAGCAAACTTTCTCTCCTGAGAAGGTGGTGATGGGTAAATCAGACTTTGTCACTTATCCTTGGCCACTGTGTGCTGGCTGCTTATGGTTGTATTAGTTGCTGTGGAATATTTGCAAGGGCATTAAAGCTCATACCTAACCTTGTTCGTCTTTATGTTTTCATCCTCCAGTATACCATGATATCTCCTTAAGGTTTAAAAGGACACATATCAAGATGAAGAAACAACCCAGAGGTAACTTAAAAACTCTTACAATTTTTTGAAGATAAAGCAGTTCAGTTATAATAGTTCTATTATGTCCTTTACTTTGCTCACTTTTACTTGAGCTCATTTTGAAAATACCAAACAGAAAGCCTAAGTTAGATTTTAAGAAGCCTGAATAATTTTTATACCTAATTGGTTTTTGAAACACTGCCTCCCACCCTGTCCAGTGTGGCTCAGTTGGTTGGAGCGTCACCTCATACACCAGCGGGTGACAGGTTCCATTACTGGTCAGGGTGCGTGCAGGAGGCAGCTGATCAATGTTTCTCTCTTACATTGATATCTCTCTCCCTCTCTTTCCCTCTTTCTCTCTTTCCCTCCCTCCCTCTCTCCTTTCTCTCAAATACATTTTAATTTAATTATAGAGGTTAGCATTTTTTATTTTTTCTGTCTTCTATATTTTTCAGGTTTCTATATAGTTTAACCTATTACCTGTGCATTGGGGTTAAATATTCTGCTAAAGCAGTATGATACATTATAGATAGCTTTTCCTAAAGCATGTGAACCACTATTTCTATGGGAGGATATTAATAACCAAAAGAGTGCCAAGGAGGAAAACTGTATTAAGGAAAGTAAAAAAAGATGCTTGTATATCTTTGTGAATGTACATGTGCATCTCCCGGGGAGATCGAGGATGCCATGTTCCTAAGCTTTAAACATAGGCACTTCTGCCTTGGCTGCAGGACAGTATCTGCTTCCTCACACAGCACTACAAAGCATTTCCTGTACCACACACACATGAATTTAGCTTGTATTAAACAAATGTTTTTTTACATTTGAAGTCTTCACAATCAAAGTACATACAGTCAGCCCTCACTTAACATTGTTGATAGGTTCTGCAAAATAGTGTCTACTATTCATTGGTGGAGCATCTTGTGTGGTCCAGGTGCTGTGCAGCATACACACCTTCCCTCGAGTGCTCCCCATCATGCCCAGGTCATCCAGTGAGCCTCCGAGGCCCCTCTAAACATCTGTCTTGCACTTTCTTGCATGTGTACCTCTCCAGGTGTGTGTGCATCTATACACCTTCACCCATGGGCATATATTCTGTGTGTATATAACTCCACATAGAAGAATAAACCACTGCATTGTTAGCCTGTCTTTAGCCACATTCTAAAGCCCTCAGTTCTCAAATGATCTGGCATAGCTGGCCCACAATTATTTTTCTCTTTCAAATAGCAAGGACAGTGTTAGGTAAGAATATAGTTTTTACACACATATATTGAGTCACGAAGAAAAATGCTGTGCCTTAAAGTGAGTGGGGAGGTTTCTGAGTTTCACGTCTGGCTAATCAGAATGCTCGCATCTAAACTTGGAGCTCTTTTCTGTCACTCACTCCCACCTGCATTTGCTAGGTACTGGTCTAGGCTCTGAGAACACAGCAGTGAACTATATCCAGCTCTCATGGAGCCCACATTCTACCTGAGGGCAACATCGGATTGACAGGTTCTGCTGAGGGCCTGAAGCAGCAGCCAGGATGCCAGTTTAGGGAGATCCTGGCCTTGGGAAGGAAGGGTGATACCTTCAATCTGTGGTTAAAGATTGACCCCTGAGGACGAGGTATTTAAGTGAGACATTTAAGGTGAGAAGTAGCCGTGTGGAGAACAGGCAGGGAAATGCCAAGTGCAAAGTCCCCCAGGTGACAATGCCAGCACCAGGAGGGTGGAGTCTGCATGAGGTCAGCGAGATGTCAGGTCATAGAGGGCTTTGGGGGTGGGGTGGAGCATTTTATTTTATTTTATTTGAATTCAGAGAATAATGGGAAGTGAGGGCTTTAAAGGAGAAGAGATATGTTTGGTTTGTTTTTAAAGCTCTTCCTGGAGCAGGTATTGTAAGTAGGCATTAATAGGGCACATGGCTGGAGGTCAGGTCTGCAAGGAGGTGAGAAGGACAGGCCAGGAGAACATCAGAGGAGAGTGTTACAAAGCCAGAGAGTCTTTCCAGGAGAAGAAAGTGGACTTCTCTGCTCAGTGCAGCCAAGCAGTCGAGGGGTGACAACAGATGTATCCCTCGATGGTTAGTTCTTAGCAGGATGTGAGGAACTGCCAGGCAGCTCAGTTCATCTTCATAACAACCCCGTTTTTCTGCCCATGTGCTCAAGATATTTATTTCTTTAGTTCAAATAACATTTAAATAAGGATCATCAGGGAAGTTAAATAACTTGTCAAGGGTCACCCAGCTGGGAAGTGATGAGCTGGACTGTGAACCAGAGTATCCTAAATCCAGAGCCTGGAGCTGTGTGAAAGCAGCAGTGCACTGACTCTGATTCTCCCCTTTCCTAGGCTACGGTCTTCGCTGCCACCGCGCCATCATCACCATCTGCCGTCTCATTGGCATCAAAGACATGTATGCCAAGGTCTCGGGGTCCGTGAACATGCTCAACCTCACCCGGGGCCTCTTCCATGGTCTCTCTTGCCAGGTAACCGTGCCTTGGGTCTGAAACGGAAGTTCTGGTTTGCATTTCAGTTGTGTGTGTTGAGACTACCATGTCCTGGGGCCACCTGAAACATGGGTTTTATGCTGACTAATCAGGTAGTTCATTCAACTGAAGAGTTAGTTCACGAAGATGAACCTTTAAAAAATACTTCATGGGCGTTTTGAACTTTCAAAAGTAAGTATTTTTAAAAGTTAGTAATTAGACTCTGTTTTATTATGAAAAGAATACATGCTTGTTCTAAATCTCCAACAATATAGAATTAAAATAAAAAGAGAAAGTCCATTTCCTAATTTAGACCTTTCCATTGGAACCGGTGTGAGCCTCTCAGCCCCTGCTCCACTCATGAGAGCTGTCTTTACGGGAAGCAGTGTTCATGGTCCCGGCACAGGTTGTTCAGGCAGCTGCCTGACCTCTGAGGAGCCATGAACCCTAATATGCCAGGCTGTCACCACACAGTTGGGAGTCCTGGGCCAGTGCTGACTATCCCTCGAAAGGAGGGGTAGATCTTAGCAGATCTGCATGAGAGAAAAGAGAGCTGGGTTCAAGAGACTCCTTTCTGTGGCCTCCGTTTGTTGAGGAGTTTGTTGAGGATTTTGACAGGCTTCCTTACAGAGAGTTTGATGGCTGTTTTTGAACAAAGTGATCTGTGGAATCATTGTAGCTCTCTCTGTTCAAAATAGGAAAATTAATGAAAAGAAAGGGCTTTGTTTAAAAGGAATATACCTAGGAAAAAACTTAACCAAGGAGGTAAAGGGCTTGTACTCAGAAAATTACAGGATGTTGAAAAAAGAGATAGAGGAAGACATAAGTAAATAGAAGAAGATACCGTGTTCATGGATTGGTAGAATCAACATCATAAAAATGTCCATACTACCCAAAGCAATCTATAGATTCAGTGCAATCCCCGTTAAAATACTAACAGCATATTTCAAAGACCTAGAACAAACTCCAAAAATTTATCTGGAATAAAAAAAGACCCCGAATAGCTGCAGCAATCTTGAGAAAGAAGAACAAAGTTAGACGAATCACAATACCAGATATCAAGCTGTATTACAAAAACACTGTTCTCAAAACCGCCTGGTACTGACACAAGAACAGACATATAGACCAACGGAACAGAACAGAGAACTCAGAAATTGACCCAAGCCGTTGTGCTCAAATAATATTTGAAAAGGGAGGCAAGAGCATACAATGGAGTCAAGATAGTCTCTTCAATAAACTAGGGGCGCCGCCCTACCTTAACCCTGAACCTCTCCATGCAGAGCTCTATAGCGTGCCTGGCCCAGCCCCCAAACCCTCTGGCCTTCTCTGGCCACTTCAAGCCCCGCCCTCACTCCCTCGAGTCGCATAGGGCTGGTCCCGTCTTCTCGGCACCTCCTCGCTTCTGCCCCATCTCCGGAGTAACGCAGTGGCTCTGCCCCATCATGGCACCGGAGGAGAGCATGGAAGCCTCCTGCCTGCTGCACTGTGCTCCTTCCCCTGGCAGGTGGGCCGCGGGGCACTCAGAGTGCGAGCGGTGGGTGGCGAAGGACTGGTGAGGGGGGCACTATGCCCTCTCACCCCTGCCCTCCCAGGCACGGGATAGTCCCGCCTCCTTCAGGCTCCTCCCCGCTTCCACCCCGTCTCTGGAGCAACACCCTAGCTTATATGCTAATGACCTGATCATTATTGTTATGGCGTATCGACCACTAGCATATTAGCTCTTTATTAGTATAGATGGTGTTGGGAAAATTGGACAGATACATGCAAAAAAATGAAACTAGACCACCAACTTACACCATACACAAAAATAAACTCAAAATGGATAAAGGACTTAAGTGTAAGACAGGAAACCATAAAAATCTTAGAAGAATCCATAGGCAGCAAAATAGCAGACACATGTCGTAGCAATATCTTTACTGATACAGATCCTAGGGCAATGGAAACTAATGAGAAAATAAACAAATGGGACTACATCAAAATAAAAAGCTTCTGCACAGCAAAAGAAACCATCAATAAAACAACAAGAAAGCCCACTGCATGGGAGGACATATTTGCCAATGTTATCTCTGATAAGGGTCTAATCTCAAAAAGTTACAGGGAAATCATACAGCTTAACAAAAGGAAGATACACAATCCAATCAAAAAATGGGCAAGGGACCTAAATAGACGCTTTTCAAAAGAGGACATACAGAAGGCCAAGAGACATGAAAACATGTTCAAAGTCATTAATCATCTGAGGGATGCAAATCCAAACAACAATGAGGTGCCATCTCTCACCTGTCAGAATGGCTATCATCAACAAATCCACAAAGGACAAGTGCTGGCGAGGATGTTGAGAAAAAGAAACCCTCGTGCACTGCTGGTGGGAGTGTAGACTGGTGCAGCCACTGTGGAAAACAGTATGGAGTTTCCTCAAAAAATTAAAAATGGAATTTCCATTTGACCCAGTAATCCCACTTCTAGGAATATAGCCCAAGAAATCAGAAACACCAATCAGAAAGGATATATGTACCCCTATGTTTATAGCAGCACAATTTACAATAGCTGTGATTTGGAAACAGCCTAAATGTCCATCAGCAGATGAGTGGATTAAAAAACTGGGTACATCTACACAATGGAATACTATGCTGCTATAAAAAAAGGAATTCTTACCATTTGCAACAGCATGGATGGAACTGGAGAGTATTATGCTAAGTGAAATAAGCCAGTCAGAGAAAGATAAGTGTCACATGATCTCACTCATTTGTGGAATATAATGGACAACAAAAACTGATGAACAAAAATAGAACCAGAGACATAGAAGCATCAAACAGACTGTCCAACCTTGAGGGGGTAAGAGATCAACCAAAGGACTTGTATGCATGCATATGAGCATAACCAATGGACACAGACAGTAGGGGGGTGAGGGCATGTGCTGAGGGGTTGGAATGGCCGGGGAGAGGTCAATTGGGGGAAAAAGGAGACTCATGTAATACTTTAAACAATTAAGAATTTAAATTAAAAAAAACAAACATCTTTTTTGAACAGCTGTGTGTGTGTGTGTGTGTGTGTGTGTGTGCGCTGTCCAAAACATCCTTCAAAAGTACTTTTGAATTTAAACTTATTGTTAGAGGTTTAATTATTTGATGTGACTAAGATTGTTTATTTTTTAAATATATTTTATTTATTTCAGAGAGGAAGGGAGAGGAAGAGTGAGATAGAAACATCAATAATGAGAGAGAATCATTGATTGGCTACCTCCTGCACACCCCCTACTGGGGATCGAGCCCACAACCCAGGCATGTGCCCTTGACTGGAATCAGTCCCAGGACCCTGCAGTTCGCAGGCCGACGCTCTGTCCACTGAGCCAAACCAACTAGGGAAAGATTGGTTTTAGATAGTTCATATTTATGATCAAGTATATTTGTTCACTTATATGATGTTTTTGTTTTACATTAGTACTTTGAATCTTCTAATGTAACTATCCCAGATACCACCAGCTATTAAAAAGTTGCATTATTTAATGTGCTACTCACGAGAAAAAGTGCCACCAATTTAAGTTATGTGCTATTGATTATCAGACACTGATTTAAATTAGTTTGTTTTTATGAAACAGCTCATCTCTTGTCTAATTTCAAACATATGTAGTGTTAGAATACTACAAGGTAGACAGAACCTGGAAACATGAGATTGAACGTATCGGATATTTTAAGAAACCATCTGTAAACCATCCACTGATTTTATTTGCCTGTTTCCAGACTTTGATGGCTACCTTCTGTCATGAGTCCCTTGGCACTTTCATCCGTGCTAGCAGTACCACCTCCTCATCATTTTATTTTATCCATAAATATGTATCTGAAAGATAAGGATTTGAAAGTACCCACAATACTACTTACTTTATTACCTAAAGAATTCATGGGAATTTAGTATTATCACACATCTCATCAGAGCTCATAGAAATGTCCATTTAGCCCTAGCCAGTTTGGCTCAGAGCGGTAGCCTGGGGACTGAAGGGTCCCAGGTTCGATTCTGGTAAAGGGCACATGCCTGGGTTGTGAGCGCAATCCCCAGTAGGGGGCATGCAGGAGGCAACCAATCAACAATTCTCTCTCATCATTGATGATCCCACCTTTCTCTCCCTCTCCTTTCCTTTCTGAAATCAATAAAAATATATTTTTTAAAAAAGAAATGTCCATTTAAAAATAATTTTTTATGCAATTTGTTTGAATCAGGTTGCAGATGGGTCAGTACATTGTAAGTTTTTGCTGTGTCTTTTAAGTCATTTTTAATGTGTAGGTTCCCTTCTTTTTTCTTGCATTTGGTTAGTAGAAGAAACCAGGCTGTTCCTACTGTGGTTTCCCAGTCTGGTGCTGACTACATATCTGCATGTGGATCCTCCACATTTTCTTTCCCTTTGTGTCCTGTGAATTGGAAGCTAGACTAGGGCTTGATGATATTCAGATTGATTTTGGGCACAGCCTGGCACATGATTGGCAGGGTTTGGAAGGACAGTGCCTTCCCTCTGTCCGCATTGTGGGTAGGAAGGTGTGGCTGAGATTATTCCACCTACAACAGGTCACCCCAGAATCATCTGAAAGGGTATTTAAGTCCTAAGTGGTACAGTGTTGTCACTGCCCACTTCTCTCTGGCTGAAGGCAGTTCCTGCTCTTTGAATTACAGATGTGCCTCACAGTCCTAACTGTTCTTCTCCATTTGGTCTTGCCCAGGAAACCCACCAACAGCTGGCTGATAAAAAGAGTCTCCATGTTGTGGAGTTCCGGGAGGAGTGCGGCCCTCTGCCCATTGTGGTCGCCTCGCCCCAGGGAGCCGTGAGAAAGGATCCAGAGCCGGAAGATGAGGTTCCGGACACCAAACTGGACTGGGAGGATGTGAAGATCGCCCAGGGAATGAAGCGCTCTGTGTGGTCGGGTTTAAAGAGAGCTGCCACCTGAGTTCTCCTAGGCCTCATCCACCCGTTGGTCAGGTCAGCACCTGGAGGGGACTCAGCTACACCTTGGAACATCATGGCATTTTTTGTTTTGTTTTGTTTTTTTAAGGAGAAAGACCAACCTCAAGTTCTTTATTTACAAATAATAAATAATTATAGTTTTAACTTATTGAGCATGTGGTATATATTAGTCACTGTGATAGAATATAATAGAATCAGGGGCATAGAAAGGGAGTGGACTGACTATTCTCGTGGGGGAAAGGGGTGTGGGAGGTGTGGGGGGTGCGGGAAGAGACTGGACAAAAATCGTACACCTATGGATGAGGACAGTGGGGTGGGGGTAGAGGGTGGGGTGGGAACTGGGTGGAGGGGAGCTATGGGGGGAAAAAGAGGAACAACTGTAATAATCTGAACAATAAAGATTTAGTTTTTTTTAAAAAGGAACTTTGCATAATATCCTTGTTTGAGACTATCTTATCTAATAAAAGAGAAATATGTAAATTGACCATCACTTTGTGATGCCCCAGCCAATCAGGAGGGCATATGCAAATTAACCCTCCCCGAAAGATGGTGGTGGCCCTGCCCGCTGACCGCTCCAGGGCTCTGGGCAGCGTGCCTCCTCAGGGCCTCCTTGCTGTGCTCCATACCTGTCAACTGACCTTGCAGCCTCCCTGTGGCCCAGCCCTCAGCCTCAGAGGCAACCCTCCTGGTGTCTGCTGTCTCCCTATACCAGTCGTGGACAAACTACGGCCCGTGGGCCGGATCCGGCCCGTTTGAAATGAATAAAACTAAAAAAAAAAAAAGACTGTACCCTTTTATGTAATGATGTTTACTTTGAATTTATATTAGTTCACACAAACACTCCATCCATGCTTTTGTTCCGGCCCTCCGGTCCAGTTTAAGAACCCATTGTGGCCCTCGAGTCAAAAAGTTTGCCCACCCTTGCCCTATACCCTACCCCTGCCCACTGCTCTGGTAAACAAAACCCTAGTGTTGGAGCAGTCCAGTGGGCACGGATGTGCACAGGAGCTCACTCAGTGCACAGTTAGCGCGCCCTGGAGCCCCGGGCCAGCCAAGGGTGATGGTGGTGGCAGTGGCAGGTGGCTCAGCTTTATTTTGAATAGATGAAAGAGC
>NW_005871379.1:613114-622996 GCF_000147115.1 Myotis lucifugus
AGCTTCCATGCCCACTTGAGGCGCCATTCTCCCGACACCTCCCCAAGTTCACCAACCTGAATGAAGCTCTCCAGACCCCATACATTTGGAGGCTTTCTCACATAGGCACGAATGGTCAATCATTAACCCTATTTCTAGCTCCTCTCCCCTCTGGAAGATGGGGGCTTGGGGTGCTAGGAAATTCGAAGCTGCTTTTTGTTTTTAGAGAGAAACATCAATTTGTTGTTTTACTTTTTTATGCTTTCATTGGTCGTCTCTTGTATGTGCCCTGACCAGGATCGAACCCACAACATCGGCCTATCGGAATGATGCTCTTACCAACTGAGCTACCCAACCAGAGCTCAAAGCTTCTAATCATGACTTGGTCTTTCTGGTAACTAGCCCTCAGCCAGGAGTCCACCCACAGTTACCTCAACGAAAGACACTCCTGTCACCCAGGAAATTACAAATGATTTAGGAACTCTGTCAGGAACCAAAGTCAACTGCCAGACTGTTTCCCCCAATGGCTGCACCATTTTACATTCCCACCAGCCATGTGTGAGGTTTTCCTCACATCCTTATCAACAAATGTTTTGTCTTGGTGATAGCTGTTCTAGTGGCTGTGAAGTGGTATCTTGTGGTTTTGATTTGCAACCCTCACGGCTAATGATATTGAGCATCTTTTCATGTGCTTATTGGCCATTTTTATGTTCCTTGAAGAAAAGTGTAATCAGGTCCTTTGTCCATTTTAAAAATGGAGTTATTTGTGTTTTTATCGAATATACTGGTTCTTTTTAAAAAATATGTTTTTATTGATTTTAGAGAGAAAAGTCAATGAGAGAAAACCATCAATTGGCTGCCTCCTGCACTCCCCCTACTAGGGATGAAACCTGTAGCCCAGGCATGTGCCCCAAACGGGAATCAGACCAGCGACCTCTTGGTGCATGGGAAGTTGCTCAATCAGCAGAAACACTCTGGCCAGAGCAGTTGTAATAGTTTTTGATAGATTCTACATATGAGCTCTACCAGAAAAATTTCAAGCAATAAATTTTGTTGTCACTTAGTATGAATATATAAAGGGCCAGATAGATATATAGTATATATATATGGACAGTGGCTAATAATTTTGCCATATGGTCATGGAATTAAATATTACAAGATTAAAGGATTAGTAATAAATTAATCAGAGGAAGGGATATGTAGATGAATCTTTCAAAATTGGCAGAGAATAACAATTTATGTATCTAAATTAAATAATAAATTATTGTATCTATGCAAAATGTGTCATCAATAATTATGCAATTTTATTTTTACAGACAAAATTTATGAAATAATAGCACACAAAGCATCAGGCAGTGAAAAATGGTCATTCTAGAGAGACAGGAAACCTAAAGTTCTACTACTGCTCCATCCTACAACGTAGAGAAAATATGGCCAACACACAGGTAGAGTTTCCTGAATTTCCAAAGTTGTGAAGACAAAGTTGGGAGCCCAAGACATCCAAGAAACAAAGAACTGGGAAGGCAGAGCAAAAATAAGAGAGTTACCCAGAATCTTGCCTAGGGATCTGAGAGAGTCCCACTTAAATATTCAGTTGAGTACTAGTAAAGGAATACATATGACAAATAATCAAGGCTAGGGAAAATATTAAACCCTGGAAAAACTAGAGGAAACAGTGCCTGATCCAATATAATCAACCTGATAACAGTTACAAGAACAGCTTCCCCACTGCAAAATAGAATTATTTCAGCATTGCTAGTCTCCACTGTACATAGGATGGGCATTTAGCAGTTCACTAAACCAATCAACCTTGTTGAGGAGTACAGTAATCCATGTTGTTGAGTTCATGAATAAGTCTCCCCTCTCTGTTGCCATGGTCACTTCGCATTAAAAATGCCTGTATCTAAAAGCCAGGGGGAAAACCTCATAAACCAGTGGACATTGATTAAAATACTAGAATTGTCTTGTCGAAATAGAGGGAAAGGAATAATTTAACCATAGAACCGTAGAATAAATCTAGCTTTGATCCCACCAACAAAGTTTAAAGGCTAGACCAAAAGGATCAACATGTTTCCAGGTACCTGATTATTTCTTTAAGGAAAAATATCTGGTAATACAAAATGAACTTCTTAAAGATTTAAAATGAATGAAAAAAAATCTCAACTATTTTTTCACATGTGGTATTGCTATCATCACAGCTTTAAAAATAATAATCAATTGCCTTTATATATAAACCTGAAATACACCCACTAGAAGATATAATAGGAAAAGTCCATATACAATAATGTCTAAATCTAATACTGACAAGAAAAATATATTCTTTCAGTATATAATGTTAAGACAGTCTAAAAAGTAAATTTAACAAGTGGAAAAATACTCTATGCTAATGACTACAGTATCATAAAAAATATCAGTTCTCTAAATTGTAAGATAAAAATATAAGGCAATCCAATTTAAATACCAAAAAAATATTTTGGTTTTAATTTTTTTCTATAAAAGATAGGCTGATTCTAAAGTACACATGAAAAGTAACAGGAAGAAGAGCTAAGAGTCCCCTGGGGGGCGGGGGGACCAACAGCAGTAGAAGGAATATAATCCTATGAAGCATTAAAGTCTACTACAGGGCTTTTATATTCAAGACGGACTTACAGCATTTAAAGAGATAAAGAGATCAAGAAAGCAAGCCACAATGGACTAAGAAAAACCTAGAATTAGACCTAACTGTGTATAAAATTGAGTCTATGATAAAAATGTTAAACCAATGGTGGGGACTTGAGCAATTACTAAGTAAATGATGAACACTGAAGTAAATGAAATGAGAGAAACTGAAAAAAAAAAACTATTTGGAAAATAAAAAATAAAATTGGATCAATACCCCAGACCATCACTTGCTTTAAAAGGCAAATATTTTTCAATTATAAAGAATTTAAAAAGTAAAAAAAAATAAAAGGAATTTAAAAAATGGTAGCCCAAAAAGAATATAGATAATTTGACTTTCAACCTAGAAACACAGAAATCAAAGTATGAATATAAATCTAGGAACAATGAATTAAAGATTCATAGAGTCCACTTGGTGAAATCAAAACACTCTCTTTGGAAACATAAAACCATAATCATAGTCAACAGACAAGCATCAAGTTCCAAAATGGTGGAGGAGTAAATGGAAGCTACACTGACACTTTCCCAGGATAAAACTGGAATTACAACTAATATATAGAAAAAATTATACTGAATAATCAACTGAAGACTAGCTGGAGAGAACCTGTAAACCAAGCATGGAAAGTGGAGACCTCATAGAGACTGGTAGGACAGAGGTGCAAAAGAGCTTGCTGGGATCCATAGGCAGCAGCTGAATTTCTGGACGGATATTTCAGCTGTGGGCGGTTCCCACTGAGAGCAGTGGGGTCTAAACCCAAGCTGGGATGGACCAGAGGACCTGAATGGAGAAAGGTGCCCAGAAAACATCTGACTGTGAAAAGAAGAAGGGTTGTTGTCTGGAGCCATCTCCCACCCCCATTTCTAGTTTAATGTCCAATTATTCAACAGTAATATAAAACTTATTTGAATGCCACTTTCAAATTACATTTGATAACCTATCAGTTCCATTTTTTCCTTGGAGACTTTTCAGCTATAGTCGTCCCCCTTAAAGAAATAATCTGTGATGTTTACTTGCTAAGTCTTCTGCACCAATATACTTACGGAATATATTTTTTCTACTTTTATTAGAAGGTCTACTCAATGGATATTGGGTCTTCCTCTCCCTTTGGTCTACTCCCTTGTTTTAGTGGAGTAAAACCTCCTGGAGTTTTCTGAGAAAGAGTGTATTTGAGGCTTTGCATGTCTGAACATGAATGTCTTTATTAGTTAACTTTAATTTATAGTTTGGCTTGTACAAAATTTTGGAGTGAAGCATAAAAAGCCAATTGGAATCTCTGTGACTATTAGCAGGATTTGTTGAGTGGTGGTCCTCACTGTGGGGTAAGTGAGAAATTGCTTGTTTCAATTTAAAGACCATTTTTAATTCACATTTGTAGAAATTTTCTTTTGTGCTGTTTAAATTTTTTTAGAAAAAAAATGAGAGGAGTCTTTAAATTTCCAGTGAAGGAAAACGTGTCGGTATCAGAATATTTTTTAAGTAGTTGGAAGAGAACTAATAGCAACCACTCTTTATAGATTGTTTCAATCCATTTTCATAATATATCCCCTCCCCATTTCAAACTGCTTTTTGTTTCCCTGATTTGGAAGCCAGCTAAAATCTTCCCCAGATGTCATTCTTAAACTTTACCATGTATCACAATATGCAGGAGGGCTTGTTAAAACACTTTGCTTGTACACATTTTCAGAGTTTGTGATTCTTTGGGGGTGGTGTTGCTGAAATTTGCTAACAACTTGCCTGGTGATGTTGTTGGTCCAAGAAGCAACCACTATGATACAAAAAGGCTTGGAAATATTACATATTCATTCATTGTAATATGTATAAACGATCTTTGAACATCATTCTCATTATAATTAAATAAAATAGCAAAATTTGTCAATCTCATGTAATCCCAATTAGAGGGATTACATGTAATCATTATCTATATTTATAGGGCTCTTCAGAAGAAATTTGACCAATTGTCTCTCAGAGTCCCCGATTAGGAGTAACTTTATCATGGAAAAGGGGCTTTAGCAGCGTGATTCCTTGTTTGTGGGCTTAAGGTAAGTAAGCCCCATTTGCTTAACTTCTATCATCTCCTCTGGAAATATCAATAGCTCTTATTTATTATCTTATTTTTAAAATTTCATCAGATAATAGATGAAAACCATTTATTGAGAGCTTGGCCCACAGTGAGCTCTGAGGGTATTGTGTGTGTACCAAGAGCCTTATCATCTCCAATGAACTGCTGCTATGACTAACAAAAGGACCTGGGATTCAGGGGCTGACTCAGCTCTAATGCAACCTTCAGCAAGTGTAATATCTGCATTTGAGCAAATATGAATATCATGATCCTTCTGGCTTCTGGGACACAAGAAATAACATCCTTTGTCCCTGTCTCAGAGAACTTGTGTCTTCTGCCAGCAGTAATGAATGTGTGGCAGCTAAATATTTAGCTTGTAAGTAGAGTAAAACCCAAAATGTCCCCATGTTTTTAACTGTTTCTTTTTTTTTTAATACTCACTTGACAATATTTTTTCCATTGATTTGATTTTATTTATTTTATTTTATTTTATTTTATTTTTAGAGAGAGAGTTAAATGGGAGAATGAGAGAAGCATCAATCTGAGAGAGGCACATTGATTTGCTGTCTCTGGCATACATGGTTACTGGGGCCCTGGATTGAGCCTGCAATCAAGGTACATGCCCTAGCCTAGAACCTGACCTTTTGGTCCAAGGGCCAATGCTCCAACCACTGAGAAAAACCTGCCAGGACTTAATCGTTTCTTTGAATGCTGGTGAAAAAATGTCATGTTATCTTTTAGTTGTACCATTAAGTTAAATAGACTTAAAAAAATAAATCTCTACATCTGCCCTGGTGGATGTGTCTCAGTTGGTTCGATGTCATCCTATGTAGCCAAAATGTGCTTGTTCAATTCACAGCCAAGGCAAGTGACTAGGTTGCAGGCTTGATTCCCAACGGGGGCATGCAGGAGGCAGCCAATGGATTTTTCTCTCTCAAATAAATGTCTCTCTCTCTCTCTCTCTCTCTCTCTCTCTCTCTCTCTCTCTCTCTCTTTCTCTCTCCCTCTCCTTCTCTCTTAAATCAATAAAACATATTTTAAAATAATTAAATAAATAAACCTCTATCATATGAAATTACAAAACACAAGTTACTTTTTATATGTACATATATATGAATTTTTGCATCCTTTGAATCCTAGGTAAAAGTCTATAAATATTTACCAAGTTTAATTTTTTAAGGAAAGTTTTGTACTTCTGTGACTAAAATATGGGCTATTTGTGCATATGATTTTCAGGTTAATATCCTGAAAATGGAGGTTACCAATGCATTACAATCTGATTTCTTTTAAACTTAAATATCTTTAACACTAAAGTTTTTACTATTTCACAAATGTCTTCCTTTGCAGAGGAATGAACCCATTGCAGACTAATTTGGTTTGAATAATATATGTAGTTTTAAAATCAGTGCTGCTTTATTTGTGGCTAGTTTTCTTGTTGTTAGTATATTTTTTCTCATTGGTGTTTAGGAATACATTATTCCGATAATTTTTATTTTTTTTATTTTTTATTTTATTTTTTATTTTTTTAAAATATATTTTATTGATTTTTTACAGAGAGGAAGGGAGAGAGATAGAGAGTTAGAAACATCGATGAGAGAGAAACATCGATCAGCTGCCTCCTGCACATCTCCTACAGGGGAGGTGCCCACAACCCAGGTACATGCCCTTGACCGGAATCGAACCTGGGACCTTTCAGTCCGCAGGCCGACGCTCTATCCACTGAGCCAAACCGGTTTTGGCATTCTGATAATTTTTAAAATGCTAAATTTCTGTGTCTCAAATAAAGCTGGTTTCAATATGGTGGGTTTTATGTTCAGTCTCCGGAGGGTAACATTAAAGTAGTTAAGTTTAATGTTTGACAAAATATTTTAAGTAGTTAATCTTTCACTATTGGGAGGGCAAATTAATATCTTTTTTTATTCTATTACTTCTTATTTTGAAAAGCTTACATTTATCTCAAATATTTGTTATTTCTCTACTAGTGTCATTTGGAGGTCAGAATTTGACACATACTTAGATGTCAAATGGTTAAATTGTCTTCACACTGTATTTTACAAATAAACAAACTTTTAGCATCTCTGCTGCAAATAAAATATTCCATGATTTCCCCACATTTCACAGTAAATCTTGAGACTCAAGTCAAAAGCATAGTTTTTATTCCTTGTTCATTATACTTGACCCCTATTTTGAAAATTATCTTAATTTTATTGATTATTTATTGTAGAGAAATACTCAGTCCTTAATTTTAGTGTATTAAAAATTAATGGAGCTGAGGACAATAGCATTGATTACCTACAAATGTGTACATAGGATTATGACTACCAAAGTGATTTTTTCTTGTGTAAATTCTCGACTTTAGATTCATTTTCAGCCAGGGGTGCAAAACCAGGAATACAGATGGATTCGTATCTGAGGTTCAAAACTTTCTCTTTTTCACGCTTCAAAATTCATAGTTGAAAGTAGTGAGGCAAAACTCCATGCTGGTCAAAAAGAGTGGAAACTAATGCAGTAGCATTAGGGATCCAGAAATATTGACACCATTATTATGAGCATTTGTGAACACAAAATTGACTTTATGCATTAGTCTAATAATGTGTTGGTGTGATTTCAAGCACTGGAAAATACTGCCCATGGTTAAGTGGGGTAAGAGTTCTTTACCCCCAAAGGCAGGGCCTACTGAAGGTAAAGAAGACTGAAGAAGGCTAAGTAATAGCCTGATTCTAATGAAACTACTAAGGCTTGGAAGTAAATACATATTGCTCTGAATGGAGGAGGCATATTCTGTGGTGGGTGGGATGTAGAATGGAGCAACTATATAGAGTTCAAGCCCTGTACAGAGCCCAGCTGTTTCCAGAAGACATAGCCTGGGACCTAACAGAGGCCTGGTGAATGAGACCTTTGGACTTGACAAGAAAAGGATTCTTGACAAGAACCAGAGGCTTCCTTTTTTCCCAAGCTTCTGGGGAAATGATAAGGAAAAGAGTAGCAAAAGGGACAATGGCTTGTTGTAAAAATATATGAGATTATTCTTAATAGTGGGGGATATTTGATAAATGTTAGAATTGTAAGGAATTATGAGATATTTTCAAATCCTCACATATAGACCAATATAACCTCACATATAATTACGTTTGTACATTAGTTAAATAGTACTGCCCATAGGATATAAATAGCAACACTATTTCTGTGAGACAAGCATGGTTCTAAGCCTAGTTTTCCCAGGTACTGCTTAGCCTCACCATTGGAGACAGTTATTCATGTGATTACCCTATAAAATAATTGCCTTTGCTTCATTCAAGTCAACTATCCTCTGATTTTGATATGGAGTAAACGATTAAAAGAAATTCAAGTTCTTGGAAGAGTTTCTATTTGGTAAAAGAAATCACTCTGGTCCATGGGTGTGGCAGTCCTACAGTCCTATGAATACTAGCTGGTGCCTGGAGTGCACTGATGTCATGCACAGGTCATGGAACACTGCTGAAACCATAGCGATGATTGGCATCATAACTGTCCTGGTGGTGTCCTAGGCACTGGTCAGAATAGTGATTGGTGAGGGAGAAGGTCTCTCAAGTGACTTGTTATTAACTTTAATTTGTTTATATTAATTTTGCTTGTTATAATTTAATTCTTTATCATCATCAACTGACATTCTGAGAGTAGAGCTTGGGTGAAAGGTGCCTGATTTGAGCGACTCTTTACAGAGTTGAACCATGAAGCATAAAGAAAAAAGGAAACATCTGGAAAGTGAGTATTTCCTCAAAACTGCAAGGATTTCAAGAGGTATGTGTTAAGCACATCCTTGGGGCATAGGATAACCAGGTACTGTTTTCTAAATTGAGAGAATTCCTTGTAATGAGGAAGAGAGGGAGAGAGATAAAGAGAGAGAGAGAGAGACAGAGGGATAGGAAGGATGGGGAGAGAGTGACAGAGGGATAGGAAGGAAGGGGAAGGAGGAGAGATGAAGGGAGGGACGAAGAATGGGAGAAAAAGGGAGACACAGAGAAAGAGAGAGGAGGGGGAGGGTAGAGGAGAAGAAAGGTAAGGGAGAAGAAGGAGGGGAGGGGAGGGAAGGGGAAAGAACTTTGAACACTTGAAACTGGTTGTGTAGAGATTAGGGTATAATGTCAGAAAGAATTTATTTACCCAGGGGTAAAGATGAATAGTTTTGTTAGGCTATGAAGATGTAAATATTGGGCTCCTATGTGAAATATAAGAAAAAATGGGACACACACAGACACACACACAACATCATTGAACAATGATGGTTTAATTAAGGAGATATTTAGGCTCTTTATGGAAAAATGAAAAACTGAAATAGTTTGGTTACTATGGAGATTGAAAGTAAACAAGCAACCACTATGAGGAAGAACCTTGCTCAGTGGTGGGAGGAAAAAAGAATGGAACCAACCTCAAAGTTCAAATGGTAGCTCACATTCCTAAAGAGGACTGATATTTCCAAGTTGTTTGGGATTTCTGCATCCTCCAATGAACCTTTTGAAAGGGCTGTATTCATTTTACTTTTAAAAAAAATCGTGCATATTAGAGATGTTATCAACGTAAACTATGAGACATGGAAAAATATAATCAAACCTATTCACATATACACTCATAAAGAATATTACACACATAGAGAACATAAATAATCCAGGGAAAAATAGATATTAACCTGACATAATTGCCAACTAATTATGTACCAGTACAATATTTTTTTTGTCTCTCAAAAACA
Organism: Myotis lucifugus; assembly: GCF_000147115.1. Taxonomy (NCBI): domain Eukaryota; kingdom Metazoa; phylum Chordata; class Mammalia; order Chiroptera; family Vespertilionidae; genus Myotis; species Myotis lucifugus. The sequence goes on from NW_005871379.1 coordinate 622,538, forward strand.
CGTATGTCTAATTCATTAGAGTAGATTAGCCTTCAGTGACTAATAAACCAATGGATCTACTTGCTTATATGATAAATTAGCATATACAGTTTATACGGGCCACTAGGAAAAGTCGCTTCCATGAGATAATCCATGGGCCTGAGCTGATATAATCTTTGTTATCATTAACATGCAGCTTTCAAATAGAACCCCAGGATATCAACATACCAGTCAATTAGGAAAAAGAAGAGCATGGTGGAAGGGGCATATGTATCAGGCATACTTCTAAGTATATGATAATCCATACAAATCACCAGAAATATCACATACAAGATACTCAATCCCACTGACATCCAACAAACACAGTTTTAATAAGTTTGTACTTAGAGATTAGAGTAAATGGGATTTTAAATGGGAAAGCCATCTTAATTTTTATGAAAACAATTATCATGTGTGGTAATAATGTCTGACTTGTAATGT
>NW_005871379.1:625220-627610 GCF_000147115.1 Myotis lucifugus
AAGTGGCAGGATCTCAAGGGAACTGCACTTAAGGTAGAGTACAGAGATACCCCAGTGGAAGATCACATCACATCCATATATTTCCATAGGCAACGTTTTACATTCGCAGTCATCCCTTATCGGTTGCATTGTTCCCACTCTCCCCCATCATTCATTACCTTATAGTTTCCATGTGCGTCTACATTCTCCATGATCTCTTATGATCTGTACCATACAATGAGTTATAATTTCTCTGACTCCCTAACACACTAGACAAGCATTTGTTTTTAAATTTCATTAAACAAAAGGGAACAATAAATACTTTTTATCTGATTACTTTCTCTCATCATTATATTTGTGTGGTTTATTCACATTGCATGTGATATTAGTTTGCTCATTCTATATACCATTGCATGAATATAATTTCTTTATTGATTACACTTTTCTGAGCATTTTGGTTCCTATGAGTCTGGGATTACTTAAAAAGCTGCTGTTCTGAACATTCTATTACATGTTTTTTTTCAATACGGACACATTTCCGTTTGGTGAATGCTTAAGAGTTAGACTGCTAGGCCTGAGTTTCCATATTCAGTTTTAATCCCTTCAGAACTCAATTTTTCACACTTTACATTCTAATGCAATCTCATATTACTGCACACCTTACTTACACACACTTCTCCTCACTCTCTTTTTCAAAGCCCAGGTATTCTTTCTCTTATACATCTTGATTTTCACATCATCACATCCTTTCATCATTTCCTTGCACTTTGCAAATACACTAATTCCACCAATCTCACAGAGAATATTCTCAGTAATAACATACCATACCTAAACTGCATGACATATTCAACACACAGAAAAATCTGTAATGAGAATAAAAGAATCTACATGCATAAACATGTGTTGAACTTACACACAGACACAAAGTACACATACTATCCTCATTCACACAAAACTCATCCCATATTCAGATTTGCAAGCAACAAATCAATCACACATTATTCAATCTTAACCCAGTTTTAACCAACAAATTATGAACTTAAATACCAAGCATGTTACACTCACTATATCATATGCTAAAAATGGAAATGATATATTTACCAGGCACATTCATAAGACATGATGATAATTTTAAACAGTTAAAGAATGAGCATTGAGCTTTGTTAACAATGAGAAAGGAACAGTGACATATCAATTAGCAGTTAAATTCTTAACAATAAAAATTGATCTTTATACATCTCTATTTATAACTCAATATAGATATCAATAAGAATAGATACATATGCATGCAGAATGCTTCTTAAAACTCGTACCATATATACCCTATTGGTACAATTTTTGATGAGAAAATAGAGTTGATATCCATGTTGTAGTTCCTGCATTCAAGCGTGGTTCTAAGATTTGATAATCCATATAGATCATTAAAATAATCATATACAAGACACCCACTCCCACTGACATCCACCAAACTCACCATTTAATGTGTTTACTTATAGTTTGGAATAAATGGAATTTTAAATGGAAAAGTGTCCTTAATTTCTGTGAGAGTAATGTCATGTGAAGTGATAATGCCTGACATATAATGTCCCCCTGACATGTAGTTTTTGAATTGACACAGACCCCCCAAAATGCGTCATCTCAATGTTCTTTTTTATTCCATTGCCCAGGATACCGCAACACTCAACAGAATACTCCTTGTTCTGAGTCCCGTGTGGAGGCCCCAGGCTGTAGTCAGGCAGTAGGGGAAAATGCATCCTCCTGTGAATATTTCACCTGTGTTTCCTCACCAGCGAAGCTTCTCCGTTTTAATGACGATGGTAAGGAATAAACAAAGGTGGGACTTGGGTTTGGTCAAGAGATGCAGCTCAGCTGCTCTGCCTACTCTCTACTTAGTTCACTTTTCCCTCAAAACCAGGAAAGGGCTCAGGGAAGATGACTAGTACTAAGGCTTCTGCAGAGGGTCCCATAGGGAGTTGGCCTTCCAGGACAGGGCACGGTCTCTCAGCACAAATTTCCAATATAGCAGCAGTGGGACCGCTGTGGTTGGGGTAGTGGGCAGTGCTGACATGTCTATGGGAGTTAACTCAGAACCTTCCCCTCAATGACCACAAACTCAGATCCTCACACACTCATACATCTGAACTCCTTCATATATGCTATTGCCCCATTTCTCCTTCTTTTCACTTGTTCTCTCAAATACACAAGTCTTTATTCTCTGTCTCTAATAGCATTACCTAGATACACCCTTACCTTCATTCCTTCACACAATCACTTTCAGACTCACCCATTTACACTCTAATTCCATAAAGAATTCACATCCCCATCACGGAGATAACCTGTTTAGGTCACACTCTAAAAGATGTTCTTGTCCTGAAGGAAATTAATTTTCTTCTGCTCTGTCTCTAACCACA
>NW_005871379.1:627710-634139 GCF_000147115.1 Myotis lucifugus
CCTGCAGACTGAAAAGTCCCAGGTTTGATTCTGGTCAAGGGCATTTACCTTGGTTTCGGTCACATCCCCAGTTGTGGGTGTGCAGGAGACAGCTGATCAATGTTTCTCTCTCATCGATGTTTCTAACTCTCTATCCCTTCCCCTTCCTCTCTGTGAAAAATCAATAAAATATATTGTAAAAAAACACTTCTCAGATATGTCCCAGAATATAAGTACAACTCCACAAGTACATACATATAATCCTACATCCTCATTCCCACATAATTATACCATGTAAATACCTCAGATAAAGCACACTACACGCAGAATTCTGAAATATCAGATACAGATGTACTTCACCTGCTCACGTAGATCATGGTCATCATAACTCCAACAGCTGTCACACACCCATTCTAATTTTTTTTATATTTGAAATTTTCTTTCCTAGGAATCAAGGAGAGACTTGTCCGCAAGGACTTGGTGCAAACGAAGAGTTCCTCTGACGATTCATATACCTCCATTTCTTCACATTCAGCTAGTAATAAGGATCCAGTTATGTCCTTAGTACATGGAACAGATCGAAGGCTCATGAAAATTTACTATATGCATGTACAAATGAAAAGGGGTGTGGCTGTCTTGTGCGAGACAGAGGAAGGATGGGAGCCTCCCTCAAAAAAGACCAAAATAGAAGAAATGACCTATATTAAAGAGGTCCAAAAAAATGTCCCCCTCTCTCACATGCCTGGGAAGAATCTCCTCATTTTCCCTGAGCCCAGCGTAGACAGTCGAGCCCAAGGGGAGAGGGAGAAGGCTGACTGTAGCGCCAGACCTCCAAATCTGGTGGGGTATCGCAGAGCCCATTGTGCAAGGTCCTGCACAGAGGGTTCAGGTGCATGGCTTGCTGCCACGTATTCTCTAACTTGGAGCTCCTTAAGGAGCATGTGGAGAATGGCATCAGGGAGGGCTTCAACTGCCATGTGTTTCATCGAGCCATGGCTTGTATGAAATCCAAAAGGCTTAAGAGGAAGAACAAGAAACTTATGAAAGCAACATTGAGTTGCCAGGAGGAAAAACATCTTGACATGAAGACAAACTTGAACAACTAAACAGACTGTTTTTCAGCCCTTAAAAGAGAGGAAGTGAAGCAGGTTAGATTCCACCGAGGAGGCTTTATTCCCTTCAACAGACACAGTATCCAACCTTTTTTTCCATTTCTAGCACCGCCATCTCTGTGACCAAACCACCCATCTGAGCAGACAGCCCCTTTTAATGCTAAGCCTGAGGGACCAGAGGCAGACCACACCATCCTAGAAACTGCCTTACCCTCTCCCTTACTTCTTTTATTATACCCACACATATACCATCCGTAAACATGCTTGATGCAAGAGTGTAGACACCACAGGATTTAATAGTACAGATTCTAGTACCCCTCCACTGCACTGACTCCTGCATTTCCATGAAATTGGCCTTTTTAAACAATTTTACATACTTTTCTAAATCCCTCCTTTAAATGAAGATATACCTCTTTCCAACATCTCCCTATAACATATTTATGTGCACAATTATTTGACTGGAAGACAGATATTAGTGAGAGAAAATAAGGTACTGCACAGATGGAACAAAAAGCAACTATAATCCACCCCTTACCTTCTATTGTGGACACACAGGAGCATATTCACTTCTTATACACACATATTCATGGGGAAGGATGGGGCACAAAATGAACAGTTTCAAAATGTTCTGATATGTATGATATACAAGTGTCCAAAGTGTCACAGTGAGTATTTAAGCTTAATAATTTAGAAAGGTAAAAGCTACCAACTTGTGAAGAACAATTTGCATGTTTAATTATTTGCATGTTTTTACACTTATTTAACTTCACTCATTTTCAAAGATCATTTTTAATTTTTGTGTCTCTGCCATCTACAGAGACTCATATACAAACAAAAAAGGAAATTAAAAGAATTATTTTAAATTCACAAAACTATATAGAAGGGAAATTAAGGTAGTTCCCTTTTTACATAAACATTTTTATAGTATAAAGCGTTTATCCTCCTGAATTTACTAAAGCTTAAAACTGCACTATGACATTTTGTACAACTGTATATACACACATCATCTTGAAAATGTTCAATTCTCCATCCATCCATCATGAAAATGCATGTATAAGAACTGTATATGCACCTGTTTGTGCACAAGTTCAAAGAAGCTAAGAGAGGAATTATAGTTGCTGTTGGTTTCATCTGACTAGTATTTTTTTTCACCTTCCTTTGAATAGAGGCTCCATTTTCTGGCCAAATATGTGGGCAAGTCATTACTTGTCTACCTGCCTTTCATCAATGGACCTAGGGGTAAACATCCATCCATGCTTGACCAATCTGTACTGATAACTTGGAAAATTAGAAGAGACAGAGATTGAGGGGTGATGATGATGGTGGTGCTGAGTTATCCTATGTCTGCGAGTCCAATGCCACTCTCGACTTGCTTCAGTTCCTCTCTTTTGAAAGACCTGGCTGTTTTAACTGTGACTTTCAGTCACTAAGCCTTCACAGTGACTCTTCAATAAGTTCTTGTTTTTTTCCCTCAATTAGCCAAAGTCCTTTATTGTTGTTTGTAACCTAATGTTCCTTCATTGATGCAAATGATAGCTTCAACATGTTCCTACTTCCATTTTAATATTTCAAATTACATAGCTGAAAAAGCAACACAGTATATTCCACTGATTTTATGTTGGAACAGCAAAGGATATACATGTAGTCAGTATGTATAGTTGATTAATTAGGAAATAGATTAAGTAGATATAGTATCCAATATTTTTATCAACCACCATCTCCTCTAAACCATACCAGCAATAGGAACAGACAGACCCATTTTATACCATCTACCACTTTCCTGAGGGAGAAAAATGCAGATCACACCATCTAAGATACTGCCTTACACACTATCCAACTTTATTATACCCCCCCACATATACCATCCACGAAGACAAGCTCCCTGCATAAGAGTATAAAAACTAGAATTTTAATAATACCGATTGTAATTTCTGTGAAAGTGGTCTTTGTTAATATAGCATGCATTAAAACATAACATGTTTTTGCAAATTAATATTTATCTGTTCCACTGGGAATTTTGTTAAATGGGCAAAGTGAATAAAATTTCTTATATGTTACCAATTCCATCTGGTGCATTTACTACTTATTCTTATTTTCTATATCATGGCTAATAATTTTATTATCTACATATATTAAGTTGTGTTCTCGCCATTTGTCTAAAAAATGCCTGTACTAGTATATATACTTTGAGATTCAAAATCCTCCCTATACTTTTCATCTTCTTCCTCATTTCAGTATAACTACTATTAAGTATACTATAAAATATCTTCTTTTTAAAGTCTGGCACTTTCTACAGTGGCTACCACAGAGTGATTACAGTATCTAAAATTATGTTTTGTATAATAAGGATCGCTTTTAATTTTCTACAGCTCAAACACTGCTTTCCCTCTCAAACATTTTTCCATATTACTGTGCTGTGCCTTTGTTTTAAATTCTTGGTAATTTTATATTGTATATTTTCTACGTATTCATAGCATAGTATGTTTTGAAGGTTTTCTCTTACAGATAGAATGACTTGGAAACTTATTTTTTATTTTTAAAATTGAAAATATGAAGAACTCATCAATGCTCAAATGAAATTATTTTTTAAACATATATTTTTATTGATTTCAGAGACTAAGAAGAGGGATAGAGAGATAGAAACATCAATGATGAGAGAGAATCATGGATCTGCTTCCTACTGCACACTCCCTACTAGGGATCTAGCCCGGAACCAGGGCATATGCCCTGACCAGGAATCAAACTGTAACCTCCTGATTCATAGGTCTATGTTCAAACACTGAGCCACACATTACAGGCAGAAATGAGTTGTTTTGTTTTCGGGGTTTTTTTTTTGGTATTTTTTATTGAATTTATTGCATTGACATTGGTTAATAAAATGATACAGGTTTCAAGTGTTGTATACCTCAAGAAAACATCATCTGCATATTGCATCACCTGAACTAAAGTCACTTTTGTCACCATTTATCCCATCTTTGCCCACTTCCATCTCCCCACTAAAGCATTCAGCTCATTTCATCAGGCCATACAAGTCCCCGGGTGTCACTTTGTTATATGTAGCTCTGCTTCTGTTTCCATTTTGTTTGTTAAATTATTTGTTTAATAGATTCTGCATATGAGTGAGATCATATGGCACTTATCTTTCTCTGAAGGACTTATTTCACATAGTATAATAATCATTTCCATTCATGTTGTTGCAAAAGGTAATATTTTCTTCCTTTATACACCTTAGTGGTATCCTATGGTGTAAATGTAACACAGGTGTTTTATTTTCTCATCTACTGTTGGGCACTTGGGCTGTTTCTCAATCTTAGCTATTGTAAATAGTGCCACTATGGTAATAGGAGTGCATACATTATTTTTGATTAGTGTTTTGGTTTTCTTAGGATATATTCCTAGAAGTGGGATCACTGGGTCGAATGGCAGATTCATTTTTAATATTTTGAGGAAACTTCATACTGTTTTTCATAATGGCTGCACCAGTCTACATTTCTACCAGCAGTGTACTAGGTTCTCTTTTCTCCACATCCTCACCAGCACTTGTCATTTGTTGATTTGTTGATGGTAGCCATTCTGACAGGGGTGAAATAATATATCACTGTGGTCTTAATTCGCATCTCTCTGATGATTAATGACATTGAGTATTTTTCATTTGTTTATTGGCCTTCATTATGTCCATCTTGTCTATTTAGGTCGTTTGAACATTTTTTTAATTGGATTGTTTGCCTTCCTTTTGTTAATTTGTATTAATTCCTTATGTATTCTAGATATTAACCCTTTATCAGATGTATCATTGCCAAACATGTTTTCTCATACAGTGGTCTCCCTTTTAGTTGTGTTCATTTTGTTTGTTTGTTTTGTGTGTGGTTTTTTTGTTGTTGCTGTTGTTTTCTGTGCAGAAGCTTTTTATTTTGACGTAGTCCCATTTATTTATTTTCTCTTTTGTTTACCCCTACCCTAGGCTATGTATTGGCTAACATATTTCTATGAGAGATGTTTGAGATTTTGCTGCTGACGGTTTCTTATAGAATTTGTATGGTTTCATGACTGACATTTAAGTCATTGATCCATTTTGAGTTTATTATTTTGTATGGTGTAAGTTGACGATCTAATTTTATTATTTTGCATGTATCTGTCCAATTTTCCTAGCACCATTTAGTGAAGAGACTATCTTGACTCCATTTTATGATCTTGCCTCCTTTGTCAAATATTCATTGAGTTGTAATCGTTTGGGTAGATTTCTGGGATCTTGTTCTGTTCCATTGATCTATATGCCTGTTCTTGTGCCAGTACCAGGTTGCTTTGATTACAGTGGCTTTGAAGTATAACTTGACATCTGGTATTGTGATTGCTCCCTCTTTGGAGCAATCTATGCCATGAAGTCAGTGGGTGTTAAAGTCCTCTAGTATGAATTTATTGCTGATGATCTTTCCCTTAAAGTTCTCTAGAATTATATATATATATATTTAGGGGCTCAAATATTGGGTGTATATATGTTTACCAGGGTTATATCCTCTTGTTAGATCTATTCCTTTATTATTATGTGGTGACCTTTCCTATCTCTTTTTATGGCTTCATTTTGAAGTCTATTATGTCAGATAAGAGTATTGCTATACCAGCTTTTTAAAATTTCCATTTGAATGGAATTTTTTTTCCATCACTTCACTCTGATCCTATGTGAATATTGTGTTCTGAAGTGTGTCTCTTATAGATACATGTATTTGGTCATGTTTTTGTATCTATTCAGCTATCCTAAGTCTTTTGATTGAAGCATTTAATCCATTTATATTTAATTTTATTAATGATAGGTACTTATTAATTGCTATTTTAAGCTTTTTTGCCTATGTTTTTTCTCTCTTTATTTCTTCTTATTATAGCAGTTTCTTAAGCTTTTTTTGCAAACCCATTTGGTGGTGATAAACTCCTTTAGTCTTTTTAAATTTTTATTTTTTTGGTCTGGGAAGCTCTTTATTTCACCATCTATTTTGAATGCTAGCCTTGCTGGATATAGTAGTCCTGGTTTAAGATCCATGCTTTTTATTACTTATGCCTGTATAGTTTCTGATGAGAAGTCCGCTGACAGCTTTATGGGAGCTTCTTTGTAGGTAATACAAATTTTTTTTCTCTTGTTGCCTTTAAGATGTTCTCATTGTCTTTAATTTTTGGCATTTTCACCTGCTGGTTTAGGCCCGCTCCCCAGGTATCAGATGGCAGGCAGGATCCTTGGTGCCTGCCCCTCCTCACCGGCTGTGCGCACATGGCAGGGCTGATCTTGGGGTTGGTGCGCCGCCCCGGGTGGGGCACATGACAGGGCCCATCTGGGGCTTGGGGTGTGGCC
>NW_005871379.1:635335-638339 GCF_000147115.1 Myotis lucifugus
GTCAAGCAGGTCAGCGATCAAAGCGGGTCAGCAATCAAACGCTGGGTCAGCAATCAAAGCAGGTCAGCGATCAAAGCAGGTCAGCGATCAAAGCAGGTCAGCGATCAAAGCGGGTCAGGGATCAAAGCAGGTCAGCGATCAAAGCAGGTCAGTGATCAAAGCGGGTCAGGGATCAAAGCAGGTCAGCAATCAAAGCAGGTCAGCAATCAAAGCGGGTCAGCAATCAAAGCAGGTCAGCGATCAAAGCGGGTCAGCAATCAAAGCAGGTCAGCGATCAAAGCAGGTCAGCGATCAAAGCGGGTCGGGCTGGAGCAGCAATCAAAGCGGTCTGGGCAGAGTGGCGAAGACCTGGGTCCCCTGTGCCCTTCGGTGCAGGCAGCCAGGGGAGGGAAGGCCTATTGCCCCTCAGGGACCTCCCCCAGGGTCCAGCCTGAGCTGCCCTGGGGATCTCTGCCCAGCACAGGCAGCTGATGCTGGCCCAGTTCTATGGCATAAGGACCATCCTGCTGCTTAACTCCCAGGCCCTGAGCACAGTGTGGAGCCGCCATGCCTGGAGGGTGCAGTCCGGGGTGGGCACATGTACCCCTGGTGCAGCGGGACTTGCTGGGGAGCTGCTGCCTTCCCAGGCAGGCCTCAGGCCAGGCGCCCAATGCGGAAGGGCCGCAGTGCCGCCACCAGGCCCTGAAGGCTGCTCTGAAAGTCACACAAAACAAACCTTCTACTGGAGGGCAGGCATGCGGTGCTCCAGGAAGATGCCGGAGGTAGGGAAGGAAGGTCATGGAAGGGAACAATTGCAAGCAGAGATCCCGAAGGTTCTGAAAGCAGAGGATCAGCTCCTTGCAGACCTGAACTCTGTGTGGGCCTCTTTCTCGGCCCTGTGGAAGTGGTGTGAGACACAGGAGGAGGTGATGGACCGGGGCTGTGTCCAAGGAAGACTCGGAGGAAACAACGTGTGGACAGGGCCAGGTGGAGCAGGCAGGCCCGTGCGAAGCCCGCTGGAGTGCAGCCAGACCCCAAGGCGACCACCAAGCCAGGCCCCAGGGAGAAGCAAGCAGATGCCACTCCACTCGCTGGAGAAGACCATTGAGCAGAAATCTAAAGAAACTGATTTTACATCATTTCCCAGGTGGAGAACAGTTGGCCTGTAAGCCCCTGACCAGTGCCCAGCCTCTCCTCTTTTTTCCTATCTCACTCTTAGGTACCATGTTCTTTGTTCTCTCTTAACTACAACTCATTTTTAAACTAGATTTCTTTTAAAAGAAGACTAAGTAAAGTTTCCCTTAAGTTATTTAGGCAGTGCTGGTGCTTCTGGGGCTGGATTAGAGACACAAACCAGCAGGCCCGGCACCCAGCAGCCCCAAGGCCCACCACCTCGGCGCTGGGGCTGCTGGGGGCCTGACAGAAGACACAAACACGCAGGGGGGCCTGTACCCAGAAGCCCCAAGGCCCACCACCTTGGTGCTGGGGCTGCTGGGGCCCTGATCGAAGACACAGATCCGCAGCCCCAGCACCCAGCTGCCCCAAGCCCCGCCATCAAGGTGCTGGGGCTGCTGGGGGTATTGGAGACACAAACCCGCAGGCCCGGCACCTAGCAGACCCAAGGCCTTCGTGGCAGCACTAAGGAGCAGCAAGCTGAGTGGTAGGAAGCAGCAAGCAGGAGGGAGGGGTCCCGGACTGCAAGAGGGCACAGGCTGGGCTAAGGGATCCCCCCCCTCCCCACACCCCCAGTGCACGAATTTCGTGCACCGAGCCACTAGTATATATATAAAGATGTACTACAGGCCGGATGTACAAAAATTTGTGCACTGGCTTCGGAGGGGTGTCCCTCAGGTTCACTTGTGCCCTCTCACAGTCTGGGACTCCTCCGGAGATAATGACCTGCTGGCTTAGGCCCTCTTCCAGGTGGCAGAGGGTAAGCCCAATCCCTAAGTGCCCTGCCTTGCAGCCCCTTGTCGGGCTCAGAGCAGGGCCGATTGGGGAGTTGGGGCACCTCACCCTGTCATGCACAGAGCAGGGCAAATCAGGGGGTTGTGGCACCAGCTCTGTCACATACAGAGTCGGCCGATCAGGGGTTGGGGTGCTGCCCCCTGCCACGCACAGAGCAGAACCCATCAGGGGGGTTGGGACTCCGTACCCTGTCACCCACAGAGCAGGGCTGATCAGGGGGTTGTGATGCCACCCTCAGTCACTCTCAGGATAGGGCCAATTGGGGGTTTGGGGCGCTGCTGCCTGTCACACTCAAGGCAGGGTCGATGGGGAGGTTGCAGTGCCACCCACTGTCATGCACAGAGCAGGGCAGATCAGGGGGTTGGGGCACTCCCCCCTGTCACACCCAGGAAAGGGTGGATGGGAAGGTTGTGGCTCCACCCTGTCACACACAGAGCAGGGCCCATGGGGGGGTTGAGGGGCCGCACCCTGTCACACACAGAGCAGGGCCTATCAGGGGGTTGGGAGCTCCCGCCTATCAGGCACAGAGCAGGGCCAATCAGGGGGTTGGGGCGCCTTCCCCTGTCACGAACAGAGCAGGGCGGATAGGGAGGTTGTGTCCCCTCCACCTGTCACACACAGAGCTGCAGGGCTATCAGGGGGGTTGGGTGCTGCCCTCTGTCATGCTGCTCCAGGGGCCAGGAGGCCTCACAGCTCTGCTGATCCCAGTGCCGGGAGGCCTCGCAGCTTCGCTTGACACTGGGGCAGTGAGGCCTCGTGGCTCCACTGATCCAGGTGCTGAGATGCCTCACAGCTCTGCTGATCCTGGCGCCAGGAGGCTTTGCTGATCCGATGATCCCCGTGCCACGAGGCCTCGCAGCTCCACTGATCCCAGGTTCGGGACCCTTGCGGCTCCCCTGTTCCCAGTGCTGGGAGGCATATTACCCTTTTACTATATAGAATAGAGGCCTGGTGCATGGGTGATGGCCAGCTGGATTGCCCTGAAGGGTGTACAGGATCAGGGTGTGGGTCCTGCTTGCTGCCTGGCCTGCCCTGAGTATGACAGGGGGAGTGCCCA
>NW_005871379.1:638439-655332 GCF_000147115.1 Myotis lucifugus
ACGGGCCTTGTCTGTGTGTGACAGGGTAGAGCCATAACCTCTCCATCGGCCCTGCCTGAGTGTGACAGGGTGCGGCGCCCAACCCCCCTCCACGGGCCTTGCTCTGTGTGTGACAGGGTAGAGCCATAACCTCTCCATCGGCCCTGCCCTGAGTGTGACAGGGTGCAGCGCCCAACCCCCTTATCCGTCCTGCTCTGTGTGTGACAGGGGGTGGTGCCCCAATTCCCCTTCGGCCCTACTCTGTGAGTGACAGCGGGGAGCTCCTCAACCCCCTGATCGGCCCTGCTCTGTGCGTGACAGGGGGTGGCACCGCAACCTCCCCATCGACCCTGCCTTGAGTGTGACGGGGCGGTGCCCCAACCCCCCCAATCAGCCCTACCCTGAGCGTGACTGAGGGTGGCATCGCAACCTCCCGATCGACCCTGCCTTGAGTGTGACAGTGGGCAACGCCCCAACCCCCCAATCGGCCCTGCTCTGAGCCTGACCAGGGGCTGCACCTAGGGATTGGGCCTGCCGTCTGCCACCCTGGAGCGGGCCTAAGCCAGCACGTCTTTATCTTCCGAGGGGTCCCATGCTGTGAGAGAGCACAAGTGGGGCTGAGGGACAGCCCCCCCCCCACCAGTGCACAAATTTTTGTGCACCGGGCCTCTAGTAAATTTTATAATGTCTAATAACTGGGTGTACACCTGAAATTAATATAATATTGTATGTCAACTGTAATTGAAAAATAAAGAAATGATTTTTAAAAACAAAATAAAAAAAACTGGAAGGAAAAAGAATATTACCTGCATACCTGAATTTTAAAGGCTTAGGGATGTCATGGGCTATTAAAAAAGAGATTATCCACAGAAATTAATCCCACAGGGTACAGATAGTTCTCTGTTCTCTTAGTGTCAAATGGGAGATCTCCAGGTTGTTACTGATGGGAGATTCTGGCAAGAGAGAGAAAAAAACTTTAAATCTATCCAATCTCTCTATAAATCATCTATCTATGATCTATCTATTCAGCTACCCACCTATATAGTATAGTGTTCTCTTGGGTGTAAAAATATCTGTGGTTTTGCTTCCATGAGAGTCTATGATACTTGCATGTGCCACAGGAAAATCCACCTGTTACATCTTTGACTATGGGAAGCCTAATTGATTGGCCGCCCTAACTTCTGTGCCTAAATTCATCACTGTGTGCATGTACAGGTCATACTTCTCAGAGGCTGCTGTCAGCTGGTAACTGAGCATGGTGAGGATATTAAGGTGGACCAATTCCTGGAAAAGGAGAGACAGTTCAGATGACAGACTTCAGCTGTGTGAGGTTCCATCTAAACTGTAGTCTAAGTTCTAAAGTTTAGTATCTAAGTTTCGTCATAGATCTAAACTGTAGTCTAAGAATCTTTTTTTACTTTCCTCTGTTTTCAGAAGGGTCAGGCCTGGGTTGCAGGCAGATGGCCCTTGGCTCCATTCCCGTTTTTAAAAAATATATTTTATTGATTTTTTACAGAGAGGAAGGGAGAGGGCTAGAGAGTTAGAAACATTGATGAGAGAGAAACATCAATCAGCTGCCTCCTTCACACCCCCTACTGGGGATGTGCCCGCAACCAAGGTACATGCCCTTGACTGGAATTGAACCTGGGACCTTTCAGTCCCCAGGCCGACGCTCTATCCACTGAGCCAAACTGGTTAGGGTTCATTTTATTTTCTAATATGTTTTTCACCTGATAAATTTTTGGTGCTTACTCCCATTTGGGGGTTTGTTCTTTGGAGGGCTATACTAACATATGCAATAGATGATTGCTTCCACTCTGGTGGAAGATGAGGCATGTTTGTAAGTTGAAAATAAATAGATGACTGTTTTAAATTCCCAAAAGCAGGCATTGGAAACTTAGAAGATAACAGAGGGCCTTTACAATGATTGTGGATAAAAACATCATGTTTAATGCATAATTGTCTGGGACAGCACAAAAACTTTGATATTTCTTAGTTAAATTTCTTCACTTGTATAATGTAGATGTTAGCTTACAAGTTAGTCACCTTGGCACACTGAGGAAGGTACATATATATCTTCTCTACGTCAGTATCTTCAATACCACAGTATGTGTTTCTAGAAATAGCAATAGGTAGTTTATTAGCACAAAGTTTTTATATGAAACGCAATGCAACCTTCCAAAGCTTTGTTTTATTCTAAATATAAAGATTAAGCATATATTATTTGAAAGCTAATTGATAATCATTGTATAAATTATCCAGGAGTGGAGAATAATTTTATAGGAAACACTGTCAACCTCAGATATGCTGTAATCATTGTTAATACTATAAACAGTGGGTAATATGCTTCCATTTACTATAGCTATTTCTTTTCTACATAAAGTAATTATCTAATAAAGCCTTAATTTTATTCAGATATAAATGCTAAAACCAGGCAAGAAAACACAGTCAATTATCAAACACATAGATTTTGAGTTTAATCACTTTTTAAATATTTACCATAATTATTTTTTCAGTTCCAGATGTCTAGTTCACCCTTTACATACCCTGGAGTTGTTTGCAACACTAATAGTAAATTCTAAAATTATTGGATTAACTTAGAGTTTAAAGAGTTTATGAATTTATTTTATTAGATGTATTTTTCTATTGAATTTTAGTTTTTAAATGATCAGTTGAGAATTCAGGGACAATAATATAACATTTTGGATTGACATAATTTTTGGGGAAAATGAAATCATATTATTTGTTTATCATAAATGCATAAAGACAGCACTCTGAATTTCTAACTTGAAAACTCAATTTTTATTTCTTACTATACTTTCCATGAGGAGTTTAGTAACCTGATAATTGCCAATTTTTGTTTTGTATAAAGAAGCTCACACAAAAATACTCTATTACCATTTAGTCTATTAACATGGTTGGTGAAAGTGGCAAGGTTGTACAACTCCATCGCATTTTTTTTCAACTCTAGAGAAGGAAGTGTTAACAAAAACTCAACATATACCTATATATACATTCATAGATAATATTTATGATGCAATTCATGAATGGATAAAGATGTAGATATTTATGTAAGTGTTATGGATTAAATTTTTTCAAAATTTAACAAAACAAAAACATTTTCCCAAAAATATATAGAGTGAAGTAATAGTATATGTATAAGATACAATCTGCATTTCTCTGCTTGTTACATAAAATATGATCCAATATAATAAAAGGATAATATACAAATCAACTAAACAATTGGTCGCTATAATGCGCACTGACCACCAGGGGGCTGATGCTCATTGCAGGTGCTGCCTCTGGTGGTCAGTGCGGTAGCCAGAAGCTGGGCTTATGGCTGGTGAGAACAGCAGCTGTGGCAGGAGCCTCTCTCGCCTCCCCAGCAGTGCTAAGGATGTCCAACTGACAGCTTAGGCCTGCTCCCCATGGGAGGACTCCTGGACTGCAAGAGGGGCGCGGGCTATTCTAAGCACCCCCCGGCCCCCCCCCCCCCCCCCCGCCAGTGCACGAATTTCATGCACCAGGCCTTGAGTATTATGATAAAAATCAAATAAATAGGTTTACACACTCTAATTTTATTTCACTAGAGATTTCTATGGTATCAGTTTCCTCCAATTTGTGTATATTTCTGGTTCAAACTCTGTCACTCAACTTAAAGAATTATTCAATATATAGAAAAGCAAAGATCAATGAGAATGTACTCCCATTGGAGAATGCTCTCAAATTAGAAACTCAGATGATATTATAGGAGAAGAACATAGAAAAGGTCCTCATCAAATAAATAAAGGGGAACAAACAAAATCAAGCAAGAAAATCAAAGTAGTCTGGAGAAGAGTGAACAAAGGGTAGAATAATATAACAGAAAAGAATGTAAAAGAAGTAATTAGCAACCAGATTATGTAGGGCCCTTTAGGTCATAATGTGGATTTTGGTTTTTCTTCAGTGATAAGAAGTCATTGAGGAACTTAGAACAGAAGAGTAACACCAGATTTCTGTCTGAAGAAACTATTATGTTTTCTCTATCAAAGATAACCTACAAGGAAGCAGTTAGAAGGTGAAGCATGCTATGGTGGTTTTGGCCAGACTGGTGATGACAGTGATCTAATTAGAAGTATTGAGATTCTGAATATATTAAAGGTAAAGTTAGTGGGATTTCTGACTGATAAGAGTGAGGTTAAGATTTAGAGAGGACTTGAACTTGGCAGTAATCTTTTGGCCTGAACAAGAATGACTATTAACTGAAATGGTATAGATATGTAAAAGCTCAGTTTTGGATATATTAAGACTGGTATATCTGTTGGACATCCAAAGGGGGAATTATTGAATAAGTTTTTGGAGACTTGGTCCTGGAATTAAAGAGGAGATAATCAGTGTACAGGTGCTTTGTAAAGACCGGAGACTAGATAAATTAATACAGAGAGAAGAGGTCCAAGGGCTGAGACCTGAGATTACCCAGTTATTCGAAATCTAGAGAAATTAACAAAAGAGGTTAAGAAAAAATGGATAGAAATGTAGGTGGAAATTTAGTGATTTTTTGAAAGACAGAAGAGAAAAGTGTTTTATAGAGAATGATTACCAAAGCCAAATGTTACTACTAGGGCAAATGAGATAAGGACTGAGATTTACTTTAGGATGTGAATCATGAATGTTATTGGTGAACATATAATATCCTACAAATCTTATCTTAGAAAGGGGAAATTCACATTATTAAAATATCAATATGTCTTGACTTAGGTTTTCATTTAGTGATTAATTAGCTAGCATATAGAAAGATATGAGCTTACCCAATAGAAAAAAGAAAAGGCAAAATAAAAAATTTTGGCTTTTTATGTGATACTCATACGTGATTAAAATACAATATTAAACAATATAAAATAGTAGAATAAGAAGATAAAATATATACCCTTAACAATTTTCCTTCTCTGGATATATACATATTTTAAAAATTGTTTATACCTGTTATAGAAACAATCTCAGAATTCATCTAATTGGCAAAACTAACACCTGGAAATATTGGTTTCTATTTTGTGTGTGTGTTTTCTCCAATTATGATACTGTGCTGTGAAGAATGTTTTCCTTATTACATTAGTTATTTGAAAGGCTTTCTGGAATCCTATTTGCTACCGAGAGACTGCAAGGTCATCATGAATGCTGTTTGCTGATAGTAAGCACAGCAATGTGCACCACTGAAGAGGATAATCTCATATTTAATTAAAGTAGGAGGTTCTTGGGAACTGTCAACAACTTCCTTTGTGATGTTAAAAAGAAACTGAATTAAAATAATCATGGACAGTGCTAGAAACATTTAAGAAGCATTAAGTAATCTAAAATTGGAAGATAGTACATCTTTAGGACTGACACATACACACACAGATATACACATACACAACAACTTAAATTCTAGTCTCATTTTGGTTTCTTAAAAACAGAAAAAGCTTAACATTTTATTTCCCTGATTGTTTTCACTAGAGTGAAAGAAATAATTACCCTCACATGCCTTTCAGGCCTTCCAAAATCAAAAGGCCCTGGACACACATAGCTCATGTTTTTGTTTGTTTGTTTGTTTGTTTTTTGTTTTTCCCTAAATTACCTGACTAATTGCTTAACACTATGCTTCACTTGGGCAAGAGAAACTAGGCTGGAGAGACAAGAGAATTGTAAAAATTCCCCTAGAATTTAGATGTCAACATGAAGAGGTTTTATTGTCTCACAAGCTTCTTTTAAATATTTCTATTTTGGTCCTGTTTTGTATATAGTCACTATCATAACTCATAAATGATGACTAAGTTCATATATGCCATTTAACTGAATATTTTAAAAGAAACAATGATAAAACTAAGGAAAAAAGAAAATGCAATATATTTTTTTTAATCAGATAGAAATTATTTCCTAAGATAATGAAGCAGGAATTTTAGGGGAACATGGGCAGGTTTAGGGAATTTTAGAATTAGGGTCTATGGAAAACAACAACAACAACAAAAAAACAGAGGGCTACAGATGGGGAGAAAGTACATTTTCATAACACAAGGAAGCCAGGTGCAGGTACATTTCCATAAGACAAGGGAGCAGCAACAGGTATAAGACAAGGGAACTGGAAGTAGCCAAAAAAGCCTGTATTTACAAAATAAAGAAGAAGGAAGAAAGCCCAGAAGGAATAGCAGGACTATGAGGGAGGAGGGCCTTAGGAGTCACTATAGTAACCAATTCGAAAAGGAATATTGACCAATCAGAGGGGATATCAGGGCACAGGAACTACAGCCTTTATAAAACATGGAAACAGGAAGTCGCTAGGAACCTTTCCCCCTCCCTACATGGGAGTCCATTTGGTCTTCGGCTCTTTCCCCCGCCCCATGTGGGAGTCTGTGCTTGTTCTACAATAAGCCTTCATCTTTGCTATACTGCCCTCTGTCTGTGGATTCATTCTTCAACTCTGGCAGACAAAGAATCCGGGTTCCAGTCCAAAAATTCCATATCAATAACATGCTACCATTTCAGGATTTACTAGGACCTAGAAAGCATTTAGGCAGGCCTCTTTTGAGTTGCTTCAGTTGGGGAGATTTTTAGTTACATACATTCTATTTCAGATCTTTTAAACTACTCTATTACCACATAGTCTACTAATGTGGTTGGTGAAAGTGGCAAGGTTGTGCAACTCCAATGCATTTTTTTCAACTCTAGAAAAGGAAGTGTTAACAAAAACTCAACATATACCTATATACACATCCATAGACAATATTTATGATGCAATTCATGAATGAGTCAATATGTAGATATTTATGTAAGTGTTATGGATTAAATTTTGTCAAACTAAAATATTTCCCCCCAAAATATATTATTGCCTGGCTTCTACAGGGTCTGAAAGTTTTATCATTGCCAGAAGCCAATTCCAGCATGTCAGCAGGGCTGAATCATCTGAAGTGGCAAGGGCATTTCCCCAAACCTGAAAAGGGATGATTGCTTGCTGCCAGACAGCTAAGGGCATCCCAATCTACATGTTATTGCCCCCTGTTGGCCAAACACCTGAACAGCCATAGGCAATTCCCCATTCTAACAATGAATTCTGTACTAAACCCTAACCTTTGATGTGAATATCTCCACCTTGCCTTAGGACAAATTGTGTTAATAAATAGCAAGGGTCCTGAAACAAGAGAACTTAGTTCCTCTAGCTAAAGCTCCTCTGGCCCCCAAATGCTTTTCAAAATTATGTTTCATCTCTGGACTTTTTTTTTTTTTTAAATATATTTTATTGATTTTTTACAGAGAGGAAGGGAGAGGGATAGAGAGTTAGAAACATCGATGAGAAGAAACATTGATCAGCTGCCTCCTGCACACTCCCCACTGGGGATGTGCCCGCAACCAAGGTACATGCCCTTGACCGGAATCGAACCTGGGACCCTTGAGTCCCCAGGCCGACGCTCTATCCACTGAGCCAAACCGGTCAGGGCTCATCTCTGGACTCTTGATTAATTTACGCACAGCGCCTTTTCCAGATTGTTGAACCCTTCTTGATGCCGGATCAAGAACCACTGGCAATCAGTAATGGGATATTTAGTTTGTCACATTGGTCATTAACACTCAAGATCAAATTAAGTTTTTAGTCTGGCTACCCAGTCACTTAATTAGACTGTGGTATAATGAAATAGGAATGTGCTGGGGAAGGAAATGAAACATGAGAAACTTACTGAATGTGTTGGGGGGAGGGACTGCGGCCTGGAAAAAGTTACTGATTGTGTCAAGGGCAGGGACCATGGGAGAGAAAAATTGCTAATTATCTCGCTAGAAAAGCAATGTGTTATGATTGAACCCAGCCAGGTATGACCCTGCTCGTAAATTTTATGTAAACTTTTTACCCTGACAGTACCAGGAACGGTTAATGAACCGCTTTGTAGTTGGTTTTTTCTTTTTTTTCTAACACTGGGTAGTTGGCAATAAAAGATCTTGCTGCACACTTGGTCGGGGCCACATGCTCCGAATCTTCCAGAGGGGAAGATAGGTGCTGTGGTCAGCTGGCCAGTTTAATAAAAGGCTTTTAAATTTAAATTCTGAGTCGATGGTCTATCTCGTTGAGCCAACCCATAACAGGAATCAGGTGGGGTTTATTTCAGAGACACAGATCAGCATTTTGTTGGTCATTTTGATACGGAATTTTTGGACTAGAAACTGGATTCTTTGTCAGCCAGAGTCGAAGAATGAATCTATGGACAGAGGGTAGTATAGCAAAGGTGGAGATTTATTGAAGAACAAGCACAGACACCCATATGGGGAGAGGGAAAGGGTCCCAGGGACTCCTGTTTCCATGTTTTATAATGGCTGTAGTTCCTGTGTCCTGACATCTCCTCTGATTGGTCAATATTCCCTTTTGAATTGGTTGCTATAGTGACTCCTGAGGCCCTCCTCCCTCATTGTCCTGCTATTCCTTCTGGGCTTTCTTCTTTATTTTGTAAATATATCTTTCTTGGCTACTTCCAGTTCCCTTGTCTTATGAAAATATACCTGTTGCTGCTTCCTTGTCTTATATAAATGCAACTGTTGCTGCTCCCTGTCTTATGGAAATGTAACTGCACAGGGCTTTCTTATGTTATGGAAATGTGCCTTCTCCCAATCTGTAGCCAGTGTTATGTTTTTTTTCATGGACCCCAATTCTAAAAATACTCTAAACCTGCCTATATTCCCCTAAAATTCTTGTTTCAGTTCTACTAAATCAAGGCTTTCTGTTGAAATTTGAAAAAGCTCTCTAATGGATAACCTAGTAGATATATAAATGTCTCTCATTCACAAGTACGTTCACTATAATGCATTAATACTTATTTTATTGAAAAGGAGAAAAGACAACAATGACAGCAACAACCACAACAGGCATATACACTAATATTCTTGTTGTAAGACTATAGAAACTCACATAATTTTGTGTTTGTTTTGGTAAACACTCTCGAGATATAATAGTATAGAGTCAATTTTAGAACCTCAAATGAAATCACATACTTATTGTTGGTGACTTTCCATTAACCCCAAATTTCTCCAGACCCTGGCAACCACCAATCTACTTTCTGTCTCTGTAGATTTGCCTGTTCTGGACATTTCATATAAAAAGAATCATACAATCTGTGGTTCTTTGTGATTGAATTATTTCATGTAGCAGAATGTTTTCAAGTTTTATTCATGCTGTAGCATATGTTAATACTTCTTTTTATTGCTGAATAATGTTTCATTGTATGGTACCACATTTAACTTATCCATTCATGAATTAATAGATGTTTGGGTTGTTTCTACTATTTGTTTATTTTGAATAATGCTGTGAACATTGCACAGGGGTTCCAATTTCTCTTCTCAGCAACATTTTTCATTTATGTTTTATTTTGATAGAAACCATCCGGATGAGTGTGTGATCATATCTCATTGTGGTTTTGATTTGCATTTCACTAATGATTACTGATGTTGAGCATCTTTTCATGTCTGTTGATCCTTCACTCTTTTGACTTTGTAATATGAAGGGAACTTGATTACTTGAATACTCTACAGGTCATCACATTAGCCTGTTATATTGAGGCCATTATGTTGATTATGCCTTAGGAAAAGAATTGTAAGTTTTTGGGTTCCTCAGCAATGTCACTTGTACACCAGATGGTAGAATATAAACTTCAAAAATTCAGGGCCTACAAATTTTTTTTTAAATAATCCTCCGCATGCTGCGACATCTGCTTCAAAGTAAAAATAAATAAATTAATAAATAGACAATAAAATGTTATTATGTCTTGTACCTCTGAAACACTAAGAAAGAGGCAATTACTTTCAGGCCTTGTCACATTTTGGAGATGGTATATACTAGAATTAGAATTAGTGCAAAAATTATTTATTTGGTGTTTTGTAAGGATCACAGCTTTGAATAAGAACTAGACTAGCGTATAAGAGGGGGCGTTGTAAGAGATTGGACTGAAATTCTAAGTGGGCCCTGCTTTTTGGGACATATGCCCTAAAAAATCCCATGGTGTTATAGGTATGTGTGGTGCATAAGAAAATTTTGTCACTATATGGAACTCTACTAGAGGAGTTGTGACATGAACCCCTAAAGGCTCTAGAATAATGCCATACCGTATTCATCAGATAAAGGTTTACAGTCTAAAAAGCAGCTTCTGCTGTGGCCCTAGTTCCTAAGTAGGTGCTCAGCACCTGACACTGAAGTATGGTAGCAATCATCTCAGGTAGAAACTGTAGTTTAACTCTAACCCCATTGTTTGGCTTAACAATAGAAAAGTTATTTTGATTTTCTGAATTGTATAAATCATCCCATTCGATTGAATGACTATCCCATTGATTGTTATCTTACTGGTTTTAGAAAGCACATTCTTCTGTACCTGGGAAACAGGACAGCACAATTATCCTAAATTGTCTTAGTGGCCACAGATAATGCGTCCCAGTTGACTCAGTGGTCCCAAGACCAGGACAGTGCAATTACTCTAAATTGCCTCAATGGCTCTAGATAATGAATTCCTGGCAACTCAGTGGTCTCAAGACCCGAAGACTCTAGATAATGTGTTCCTGTCAACCCAGCGCTCCCAGATAATGTGTTTCTGTCAACTCAGTGATCCGGAGACCCAAAACTGTAATTAACATGCTTAATTCTGCTTCTGTAAACTGCTTTTTTTTCAAACCAGGTTCCTCATTCCAAACCCTGGGATGTAATCAATACCTTTGTGATTTTTTGCCTATATAAATCTGGTGTTTCGGCCATCTTATCACTATGAGATTTGGGAAAGCAAAATGGCCCCTCATAGTCCCGGATTGCAATAAATGTGACTCTTTAATTCGACTTCTTGAGGCGTCCTTCTGTGATTCGCGGGGTACATTGCAACAACATGGGAAATCCAATGATTATACCGTCAGAAATAGTCTATCAAATCATAGAACCAAGTAAGCATGTCAGTAAACCATTGAATGGTAGAAGTGGTTTATTCAAGATTGGATCTAAACTGGCCCAGAGGACATAGGTAAGTTGTCAAAGATCTCCACGTATCCCCAAGCCACATTACCACTGTTTGACTGAGCCTCTCCCTCAATACACACCTATAGCCCTATGAAATGTTATCTGCAACTAAATGATAAAGTTGGAATAAAAATATGGGCCTGGTTTATGGTTGGGATGGCTTGATATATTGGTGAGGGCTGCAAATGGGCTGGTGCTGTATTGCAGCCTCACATGAGAACAGTCATGAAAATTACTGTTCAGAGGAATCTTCCTAGTCAGCAAGGCTTTGAGCAATTTATGGGGTGATAAGCTGTGTGGAAAGAAAAATGTCCTAAAATAAAATATATATTTGAACTTCTGAGAAGTTGAGAGGTTTGATGGTAGAAGGAATTTGAAACAAGCAAAAAAAAAAAAGTTTGAGAATGAGTAGTGGTAGTGGACAAAAGTATGCAGATCATTACTTCTCACATCAATGAACACCTACAGGTTCCTCTATGAAAAGTCACTTGTATCTAAGTTTTAGAATCTCTGGGTATAAATTGAAGTTGGATTTATGGAAACCTAGAGACCAGGTTATCCCCTTTCTGAGTTTTATACCAACCAAATAATGGCACTAACTCCCTTCTTTCATGTGTCAAAAATAAAATACATGTTTTTCACTTGTTGGTTTTTTAACTAGTCTGCAAATGATTGACTCAGCTCTTTTACATTTTCTTTGTACACCTACCTTCCCTTTTTAAGATCTACTTAGGAGTACGTTCACAGCTTGTTGGTGTTGCTTTGTGGACTATGGTGTTATATTGGTCAGGTCACCCTAAACTTGCCAATAGCTGAATGAGAGATGTGTGAGAGATGCTTATGCCAATCAATGATAACTTTTTTTTTTTTTGGTATAATCCTTAAACAGTACTGTGAACTCAATGATCACTACTGAGATAGCTCATTGTGCTGAACTGCCTGCATACATAGTAGGCTAGTGATGATGCTAAAATTCCAGATAAGCAGTTGAAGGAAATAATGTCCATCTGGGCATGTCCAAGGAATTTGAAGATGGATTTCCATTACCAGGCATCGTATGTATCATTACCAGTATCTCTTTTCCTTACTGAGGGTCTGAAGGGTACTTTGGGATGATGGGCTTAAGAATGAGATAGACTTGAGTGTTACACAGCTTTTTATTAATCTGGCAACTTTTATATATAATCATAAGTTCTATCAGTGAAAGCACAAACATAATAAACTTCTCACAGAACATCTTGCATTTTTCCTTGTGAATAGCACTTAGGAACTGCATCTTATTCATCTTCACAAATCTATTCTCCTACGTTGTAGCACTCGTCTCTGAGACCTGTTTTTAACCTTCAGTTTTCAACATGTGCGTTGAAGCTCAGGTTAAAATATCTCTTTGGTTCCTAAATCAATCTACACTGTTAATGCTGTGTAAGTTACTCTTTTTATTCAGGTTCCCAAGCTAGTAGGTCACCCCACCCTTTACTCTAAGCCAACCCAACCTTTCATTTTTCCAGCCAGGCGTAGTGGCCTAGAGCCTTTTCTTGTTAGGAGAGCAATTCTAACAGAGAGAAAGTCTTTGTCAGATACATTTATTTACTTCTGCTGCCTAGAATTTGCTGGCACAAAATAGTGGGCAGTACATATTTGTATGTTACTAAATGAATAAATGGAGAAATGAATTATGCAGTTTGAAGGTTAATATTATTCTTCTGGAAAATGCTATTAATTTTAGTGACATAATCTTTAGTCTACAAGTGGTTCTTTTACCATTATGCCATGGCAGCATGGATGTGAACAGTTCAATAGAATTAAAGTTAAAATAAGAAGTCATTTTAAAAACCTAGCAAAATACAAAGAAGATGAGAAAATTCTAAATGAATTCTATTATTTCCATCTAACACTCAAATTTTGCCTCCATTCACTTTATCCCTTTTCCTCTTTCACACAAAGAAGAACATTAGTGGGCAAGTAAAATCTAAGTATAATAATGGGACTCTACTACCATTGTTTGGATCTATCAGAGTGATGAGTGGGCATTCTTAAAAGAGTTGTGTTTGTGTTTATTTTTCAGAAGACTGGAACATTCAGTTCAAAAGAGATGTTGCCACTCTGGCTGGTGTTGCTCAGTGGTAGAGCATAGCCCATGCACTGAAGTGTCTAATGTTCGATTCCTAGTCAAGGGCACATACCTGGGCTGCAGGCTCGTTCCAAGTCATGGTTGTAGTGCATGCAGGAGGTGACCAATCCGTCTCCTGTGAATTCTCTCTCTCTCTCTTTCTTTCTCTCTCTCTCTCTCCGTCTCCTGTGAATTCTCTCTCTCTTTCTTTCTCTCTCTCTCTCTCTCTCTCTCTCTCTCTCTCTCTCTCTCTCTCTCTCTCCCTCTCATGTCCCTGCCTTCCTCTCTCTCTAAAAATCAATGGAAAAATATCCTCAAGTAAGGATTAAAACAAAACAAACAAATAAAAGAGATGTTGCCTCTTCTGATTCATCTTTGCCTTATAAGTCTCAGGTGGCAATACTGGGACCACTCTGCTCTAATCCTTAAAGGCCTCTGTGGACTAGAAGAGGGAGGTTAGAAGGACATCATTTGGCCTAATTTTAGTTTACAATTTCTTTGTGCCATTAATGACACATGCCAAATGACTTCTCCATGTGGTTTAGCATAGCATACCATGGGTTGCAGCTTGAATAGGCTCTCTCATTGTAATACCTAGCATTGATGAGCATTTATAAAGTATGATAGATATGTGCTTTACATATACTGACTTCATTTTAATATCACAAAGTGCCTAAGGATCAAGTCTTATTATTATTATAATCCTCATTTCATTCTGAGTATTTTGAAACAAAAAAATTAAGCAATTTCCTCAATTTATTACAGCCCTTAAAAAAAGTATTTGGAATTATAGCTAAAGTGATCTGGTTCTACATTTCACACTCTTAATTTTTTTACTATAACTCTTCTTCATAAACAGAGCATACATTCAATAGACCTTGACTTAGGGGTAAACTTCTCTCAGAAACCTTGAAGGTACTTTGTTTATGAAAATACTGGATAAGATTAAGCAAGTCATTCATTTTACAAATACCTAGTTAGTGCCTACTTTGTGGCAGGTTTTATGGTTCATTATTTGCCTACATCTCTGGCCAATAATCTATGCCAGGGGTCCTCAAACTTTTTAAACAGGGGGCCAGTTCACTGTCCCTCAGACCGTTGGAGGGCTGGACTATAGTTTGAAAAAAAACTATGAACAAATTCCTATGCACACAGCGGTGGCAAAAACAACTGGCGGGCCGGATAAATGTTTTCAGCGGGCCGCATGTGGCCTGCGGGCCGTAGTTTGAGGACCCCTGATCTATGCATGCTGGGGTCCAGCCCCAGCAGGTCCGGGGGTCCCCAAAGGTGTGGACGGAGTCGGCGAAGAAGGAATGACACGAAGACAGCCTTCAGTTGATCAGCAGCCTAGTCAGGACCTCTAGCCAGGATCTCGAGCCAAAGTTCTGGTCGGAGTTCTGGTTAGGAGCTGGTTAGGATCTGATGAGGATCTGATGAGGATCTGATGTTTATTGTCTTGTTACATCTGTATTTATACCAGCTGATTTTAATCCTGTCAATTTCTATTACAAAGGTTAGGGCGTTTCTTATCTCCATTCCAGGGAGTAAAGATTATGTAGCTTAACTACCCGCCTGGCACTTAATTAAGGGGTTGTATCCCCTCCCTAACCTCAGGGAAAAATCCCCACCTGGGGAAACAACCTTTCTCAGAGAGGTGACCTTGGTTAAAACACATGGCACTAAGGAGAGCAAACATATTAAGAACAATATGCTATATATGCCAGGTCCCTTGAAACATATGCTGTGCAGATGTTTTTTTTTCCTGCAGTGACTGTGTCAAGCAGCAAGGATGGACCGGCTTCCGGCAAATTCCCCCTTTTTTATTTTTTAAATGATAGCGCATGCAAATCAGTGGCCACCTCTCAGATTGGGCCGTTTAAGACTTGGAAGAAGACTGGCAAGCAATGACAGTAAGCATAGCTATAAACATAGTGGATGGAGTGCACAAAGAGCCCCGTTCCTGTAGAAGGTTGCCGGCCTCTTCAGTCAAGGGATTTCAGCTGTCCTCAAGTTGTTGGTTTGATTGTCTTTGTTGGTCTGGCTAGAGGGCGGCATCACTGGCAACGGGTTTCCCGAAGCGTTAGCGAGTTGAAGGGCTGCATCAAAGGGTCCATCACGGCCATGCTTGATGGTGGTGTTGGTGTCCAAGGAGGAGTAAGCGCTGTCCTCTGGGTCAGCTGTTATAGAGGATGGAGGGTAGTAGAGAGAAAAAGAAAAGAAAGCAAAAGAACTACAAGGCATGGAAGTGTTTAGAAAAAAGAAGGAGAAGAAAGGGAAGAAGGCAGCATCCTGACACAGCCCTTTCCTTCATCTGCCCCTTTCCCTGTGGTCCAAGGTAGAAATGGGAAACAAGTCCTGTTGCAGTGAGAGGGCAGCTGTTGTCAGCCAGTCTCTGTCTTTACCTTGGTCCTGATCTGAGCTGGGCCAAGTCTCTTTCTGTTATCTGGGTCCCGATCTGAGATGGGCGTGGGAAGCGGGAAGCAGCCATGGGGGCAGGAGACCTCCCTCAGAAGGGGCGAGTGTTCAAGCCCCTGCATAGTTGGGGGGGTGAGGATCTGTGCCCCACCTTTGTTGACCCCCAAGTTCTCTCCTGCCGGCCCCTCTGCGACTGTGCCTGTCTTAGGTTGTTCCTCCCTGAGGAATCTTACCCGTCTTTGACTAACCAGCCATCCTCCGGGGCCAAGCAGGGTGATGTGAGGTTCAGTTCTGTCTCCTTGGTAGTCTATGCCCCCGTGGCCTCCATGCCCAGCAACTGCCTTGGGATCCCCTTGCCTACTGGCAGGGCCCAGGCATTGATCACATATCTTGGGGAACCGAGGTTTCTTCTCCAGGGAGGGCCCAGCTCATGCCATTGGGTGAGAGACAGATCCATGGTACCAGCCACCATGAGGCTTCAACCTCAGCATGAACAGAGAGCTCAGGCAACAGCTATGGGCAATTGGATTGTAAGAAGAGGGTCCCTCTTGACACAAGGGTAAGAGGGGCCAATACAGGACAAAGGAGAGTCCTGGGACAGGGCTTTCTCAGCCCAGGATGTCAGGCTCTTGGCACAAGACAACTCTATGTATGGGACATATACCAGACACCCCTAGTCACAGCATAAAAGGGAGGTGCCCTTCCTGGAACAGTAGGGTAGGGAGATTCTAGAAAAGAAGAGAAGGAGAAAGGCCAAAGACCAACAAACAAATAGTCATATTAAAAAGGCACTGGTCAGGTGTGCTAGGATGAGGCGGAGATGGAGGGCGGTGAGACATAAGGTCGGACTAGACGGTCTGGAATCCACACAGGTGAGTCTGCGTCCTGTGGAAATATACAAGCAAATCCTCTCCCCCAGGTTAAAAGTACATCAGGTCCCTTCCAGGCTCCTGTAAGCAAGTCTCTCCATTTGACGAGGACTTTAGGTTTAGTTAGATCAGGGTTCCAATGCCTGTACATCGGGGAATTTCCCTCAGAATCTACATTTAGTATATTAATTACAAATAAAGTATGTTGTAGAACATGATGAGGAGAGGAATATTTAAACTCATTTTCTTGTAATTTTTTAATTTGTGTTTTTAAAGTTTGGTGAGCCCTTTCTACTATTGCTTGGCCTTGAGGATTGTAAGGTATTCCTGTAGTATGTGCGATGCCGAATGTAGAGCATAAGTTTTTAAAAGCTCTAGAGGTATAGGCAGGCCCATTGTCTGTTTTAAGTGCCCTTGGTATTCCTAGGTAGGAAAAACATTGGAATAAATGTTGACTTACATCTTTAAAGGCTTCTCCTGTACGTGCAGAAGCAAGGATAACATGAGAAAAGGTATCAATACAAACATGCACATAG
>NW_005871379.1:655432-673624 GCF_000147115.1 Myotis lucifugus
CTCTCTCTCTTTCTTTCTCTCTCTCTCTCTCTCTCTCTCTCTCTCTCTCTCTCTCTCTCTCTCTCTCCCTCTCATGTCCCTGCCTTCCTCTCTCTCTAAAAATCAATGGAAAAATATCCTCAAGTAAGGATTAAAACAAAACAAACAAATAAAAGAGATGTTGCCTCTTCTGATTCATCTTTGCCTTATAAGTCTCAGGTGGCAATACTGGGACCACTCTGCTCTAATCCTTAAAGGCCTCTGTGGACTAGAAGAGGGAGGTTAGAAGGACATCATTTGGCCTAATTTTAGTTTACAATTTCTTTGTGCCATTAATGACACATGCCAAATGACTTCTCCATGTGGTTTAGCATAGCATACCATGGGTTGCAGCTTGAATAGGCTCTCTCATTGTAATACCTAGCATTGATGAGCATTTATAAAGTATGATAGATATGTGCTTTACATATACTGACTTCATTTTAATATCACAAAGTGCCTAAGGATCAAGTCTTATTATTATTATCATCCTCATTTCATTCTGAGTATTTTGAAACAAAAAAATTAAGCAATTTCCTCAATTTATTACAGCCCTTTAAAAAAGTATTTGGAATTATAGCTAAAGTAATCTGGTTCTACATTTCACACTCTTAATTTTTTTACTATAACTCTTCTTCATAAACAGAGCATACATTCAATAGACCTTGATTTAGGGGTAAACTTCTCTCAGAAACCTTAAAGGTACTTTGTTTATGAAAATACTGGATAAGATTAAGCAAGTCATTCATTTTACAAATACCTAGTTAATGCCTACTTTGTGGCAGGTTTTATGTTTCATTATTTGCCTACATCTCTGGCCAATAATCTATGCCAGGGGTCCTCAAACTTTTTAAACAGCGGGCCAGTTCACTGTCCCTCAGACCGTTGGATGGCCGGACTATAGTTTGAAAAAAAACTATGAACAAATTCCTATGCACACAGCGGTGGCAAAAACAACCAGCGGGCCCGATAAATGTTTTCGGCGGGCCGCATGTGGCCCGCAGCCTGTAGTTTGAGGACCCCTGATCTATGCAAATGAATATGGCCTTAAAATAATAATCATAAAGTTTAATATAATTAAAGTAAGGATACCTTTGTCTTTTCTAACATTTAAGTAAAACAACTGAAAATAATAATTAAAAATTAATATTAGTACAATAAAATTTTGGAGATAGTGACATGCTAAAGAGGTAAGTTAGGAGAAAAGGGACTTTGTGTCAAATTGTTTTTCCAAGCTAGAGACTGGACTGTGAGAACTTGAAATGTATGAAAACAGAACAAAATAACATTTCATGTATCTAAGCTTTTAGTGGTACTCATCTCTGATTGTGTCAAGGGTAAGAACTATCTGTTTAGGCAGTTTGTTAGTAAAATGTGAAGGAAATGAAGCATCTAATAGAAATTTTTAATTATAAGGCACTATACAATGAGATATTTTAAAAACTATTGTGGGAATGGAAAGAGAAATTCATTTAGCATTACCTTTACTTCATAGATCTAATTAGGTTGCTCAGATGAAAAAAAATTTAAGTGCAACTTAGCTGTAAAAAAAAACAGTAATTCTTTTAAAAATTTAGTAATTCTGTAACTATTTTTCTACTAATACATTAAGAATAACTTCATCATTCTTTCTTAACTCCCTGATGAAACTTGACCTTCACCCTTTCCACCTAAGAGTTCTAAACTGAAGTGCTTTCATATTTCTACGTATATGGACATCATTATTTCTCTCTCAACCAATGTGTCTGAACTGAAAAATGAAGACTGAGAATAACTACATTGAACAAAATGTTTAATTCTACACATTTCCATCTTAGAACATCGTTGACAGTTAAACCTGTGTTCTAAGTTCTCTAGTGAACTCCTAGCCGGTTTTAAGAACCATTCAAGAATTACCCTTTCCTGAAACCCCTTCCAGAATCCTTAGCCTAGTAATTCTCAAAATGCGGTCTCTAGACCAGCATTTTTGCAATATCTGGGAACTTGTTAAAAATGAAATGTTAGTCATATCTCAGTCTACTGAATCAGAAACTCAGCATTATTGCTCAGAGTTTGAAAAGGGCTCTAAATAATTCTGATGCAGTTTGGAAATCACTGGCCTAGATTATGTTTCCCTCCTTTATGGTCTAATATTTTCATGTGTATACTTCACTTATCATATTTGAAACATTTCATTTATAAGAGCTTTTTACTTTTTTGTATTCATTAATCAATCTTCTTTTACCTTTTTTAGGGAAGTGATTATGTAATCCCTGATTTTTTGTATTCCCAGGTTGATGGGGAACATAAAAATACATGTTTGGGAGGGGGCTAGCGATCTGACTCTGTAACTAGTTAATCAGTATCCCTAATGCACATTCTTGTTAACCTATAATCAAGTCACTGCCCCTTTCTAATTATCTCGTCTTGAAAGACCTATTTACCTAAATACTCACATTTTACAGAGGCCATGAACCATGAACAATACACAATCCCCGGAGGAGGTTATCAGCACTGACACCAAGCCAGGCCTTTAGGTGTGGTCTCACGGCCCCCATGCCAACACATGGGGATTTTTGCAAAGCCCACGAAAGGTCCGGAAGTCTGATGCATGTTTGGGGAATAAAGAAACCAAAGGGTATAAAGAGAAAGCTTCCTCCATATTGGTTTGCTCAGGATTTGAAAACAGGCTCCCCTGAGTCATGGTACTAGTACATCTGGAAATAAATGGTTTTTTCCTGTATCTCCGAGGACTCCTGTGTATTTTTCGGTTGCCTGGTAAATTCTGTAACATAGTGACTAGTAGAATTTGCCAAATTCTAGGGTAGTTATTTGTCTAATATAAATTTGTCAAGTGTTGTTCTTGCCACTATTTTCCAAAGAAATGAATCTAGTATTTTCTTCTCCTAGAAAACATTTTATTCTTGAAAGGATTTTAAAAATCTATTAACTTAATAAAATGTCTGCTCTAGATTTAGTAGGAAATTAATGCACAAAATTAATGTAACTTAGATACAAAATAGTGCATGCTGACTTCAAGTTCTAAACAAAATGTTGTAGGCAGACCAATCCTTATTCCTGCCAATAAAAACCCTGGATATCATATACAAAACTTAAGAAGACTTTCATAGAGGGAGAGAAGAAGGCATATTGTTTAGGAACCTCAGGACCTGAGGAATGTCATGGTAGTAAGTTTCCTGTTTTTTATTTATTTTTTCTTCTTCAAATAATTTCACAGATTGTTGGAGAAGTAAGCAAACTAGAAACAGACATGAATGTAGATTTAAAAAAAAATCCATAAGAATCACCCATTCTCAACAGCCAGAAGACAAAGAGAAAGGAGCATACAACTCAAATAAATTTATACAACTCTAATAAATCACCATGGAAAAGCCTTTCACCTCATACTCACCTCTATCAGCAAAGGGAAAAGGAGGACCTAAAATTCCACACTTGCCAGACTATCATGAATCCCCCTCCTCTTCACCATAGTCGCATCAGAGAAGTTCAGGTAGGGAACTGAAACTTTCATGCCTATCCTACCAGTTCAATATTTGAAAATCAACCAAGCCCTGGCCCAGTGGCTCAGTTGGTTGGAACATTGTCCCATGCACACACACAAAAAGGTAGTAGTTGGTGCACATACCTGGGTTGTGGGTTTAATCCCTGGTCAGAGCCTGTCGGGGGAACAACTGATCGATCTCTCTCTCTCTCTCTCTTTCTCCCTCCCTCCCAAAAAATCAATGAAAACATATCCTTGGGTGAAGATTATAAAAAAAAAATCAATGTAATCCCTCATATTCACATGCTAAAAATTGCTTAATAATATCAACGGATAGAAAAATCACTTAATAAAATTTATTATTCATGAAAAATCTCAGACTCTAGGAATAGAGAACTTTCTCAACTTGATAATGAATTTCACAAAACAAAACAAAAAACTTAATGCTGATGGGCACTTAGGCTGTTCACAAATCTTAGCTATGGTAAATTGTGCTGCTATGAACATAGGGGTGCAATATCCTTTCTGATTGCTGTTTCTTGTTTCTTGTGATATATTCCTAGAAGTGGGATCACTGGGTCAAATGGGAGTTCCATTTTTAGTTTTTTTCTTAAAAAAAAAAAAACAAAACTAAAAATGGAACTACCATTTGACCCAATGAATAAAGCAAGAAAAGGAAGTAAAATGCATACATGCAGCCCAGCTGGCGTGGCTCAGTGGTTAAGCATCAACCTATGAACCAGAAAGTCACAGTTCAATTCCTAGTCAGGACACATGTCCTGGTTGCAGGCTTGATCCCCAGTGTGGGGCATGCAAGGGGCAGCCAGTCAGTGATTCTCTCTCATCATTGATGTTTCTCTCTATCCCTCTCCCTTCTCTGAAATCAATAAAAATATATATTTAAAAAATGCATACATGTTCAATGAAAACAATATTACTGTTTGTATTTGCAGATGAAATTGTGGATATATGTAGAAAATCCAAGGAGTCTACAAAAAAATTAAAAACTAATAAGTGAGTTCATCAAGATCACAGATATAAGATCAATATTTACATAATTAATGGTATATATACTAACAATAAATATATGGCAATCAAAATTAAAATACTATACTATTTATAATTGCTCATAAACAGTTATCAAAGTCTAATAAAGCATAAAGAATTTAATAAACCTAAAAAACAATATAACAGAATTTGTATCCTGAGAACTAAAAAATGCTTATGAAAGAAATCAAAAGAAAATAAATGAAGAGACATATTATGTTTATAGACTGGAACATTTAGCATAATATAAATTTAATATATTTCCTATCAAAATCATAGCAAAATTTTTATGAATATAGACAGAATTATTCTAAAATTGTTATGTAAAAGCAAAGACTTAGGCTGACTAAAATAATTTTTAAAAAGAATAATGAAATCAGATAAATGACAATACAATGTACAGATGATGTATTATAGAATCGTATATCTGAAACCTGTATACATTTATTAACCTGTATAATTTCATGTTAATAAATTAAATAAAAATAAATGTATAAAATAGGAGGTTATGTTCTATCCAATATTAAGGTGATACCTAATACAGTCGAGACTGTGATATTGGCAGAGAGACTGGCACATAAAGAATGCAGTTGTAGAACCATAAAAATATAGAAAATGCAAAAACATGATAATATAAAAAATGTGATAATTTAGACTTACAAAATTCTGTTAAGAGCATGAAAATACAAACTACAGACTGTGAGCAAACCATATATCTGACAAAGTTGTTATATCTAGAGCATGTAAATTACTCTTAAAACTCAACAGTAAATAAAAAAAAAATCCTCAAAACACAAGCAATCCAATGAGCAAATGAAATGTAAATACATTTTCCCAAAGAGGTTATAAAGATTGAATTTAGGCACGTGAAAAGACGTTCATCACTGTTCATTAGATAATTGTAAATTGAGACCATGGTGAGATATCATATCTACACACATAAATAAAAAATAGTAATAATACTAAGTGCTGGTATGAATTCAGAGAAACTGTGTCACTCATAAATGGCTACTGGGGATATTAACTTGTATGTGAAATCTTAAAAATGGTGTGCAATTTTCTTAAATAACTAAATACATTCCTTTATTTATTTTAATTTATTAATTGAATTTTTTGGGGTGATATTGGTTAATAAAATTATATAGGTTTCATTTGTACAATTCTAAATACATATTCTGTATATTGTATTGTGTGTTAACCATCCTAAAGCAAATCTCCTTCCATCACTTTTAAGTCTATTTTAACATACAATCCAGCAATAGAATTTCTGAAACATTTAATCCAGCAATAGCATTTCTGAAACAGTTATCCCAGATAAATGGAAATTTATTTACACACACACACACACATGCAAAGCCTGTGCATGAATGTTCACAGTAGCTTTTTTTTTTAATGGCCAGTAACTGTAAATAACTAAATTGTGCAAGAACAATTATAAAAAGTGTATATAATCTATCATATAGCACTATTCAATTTTAAAAATGAACTATTGATGAAAACAAATTGGTTGGATTTCAGGGACATAATATTAAATGAAAAAAAGCAAATTTCAAAAGTTTATATTCTGTAAGATTGCATTTACTGTATATAATGTTTTAATGATAAAATTATAGAGATGGAGAAAAAATTTAGTGATTGCCAGAGTTTAAAGATTGTGAGAAGTTGGTGGTTGGTGTGACCATCAATGTGTATTAACAGGAGATCTTTCTGGTGATTAAATAATTCTTTATCTCAATTATAATGGTGATTACATGAATCTATACCTGTAATAAAATGGTGTTGAACCAAAGTTAATTCTTTTGGTCTGCTATCAATTACTTAAGATATAATCATTTTAGGAAACTGTGAACGGTACACAGGACCTCTTTACTACTTTTGCAACTTCCTGTGAATATATAATTACTTCAAAATAAAAAATAATAATAAATAAAACATGTTGAAAAGGCAAGCAAAGAACTGAACTGCTGTACTGGGGAACAGTACATTGTGAGAGCCTTCCAAGATATTTAGGTAAATGACCTTGAGAAAAAATTATATAACATTGACCAATGTTTGTCTGTTGTTAGTCAAGATTCATCCAATCAGAACAAGTAAATGGATTGGGAATTAGATAAATACAGGTCAGGTAAGATGCAAATCTTTAGGAACAGTTTAGAATAAAAGGATGAGTTTAATGAAAGAGCCTAAAAATCAAGGGCAGAGATGATGGTGTTTGAGCCAAAAAAGATTTCAGGAAAATGCTATCAAGTCCTGGGATAGCCCCTGAGAAGGATAATTGAGAAGGTTTTCCAAGTTGTTTCAGGCTTATTCAGCTACTACAACCCTGGTTTTAAGATACTCTGATTATAAATAAAATAGAGGCCCGGTGCATGAAATTCGTGCACTCAGAGGGGTCCCTCAGTCCAGCCTTCACCCTCTCACAGTCCAGGAGCCCTCAGGGGATGTCTGACTGCCGCGGAGGCTGGAGAGGCTTTCGCCACTGCTGCTGCACTCGCCAGCCATGAGCCCAGCTTCTGGCTGAGTGGCACTCCCCCTGTGAGAGTGCACTCACCACCAGGGGGCAGCTCCTGCATTGAGTATCTGCCCCCTGGTGGTCAGTGCACATCATAGTGCACATCATTTCTTTGCCAATGAGCAAAAACCTTCAGTGTAGAATTACTGATAATTTTATTATGTGCTTCTTGCCATTCAGTCAATTTGCATATTAGCCTTTTATTATATAGGATAGATCTTAGGGAGTCAAGAAATAATCTCCAGATCTCAAATCCTTTCACTAAATGCATTTTTTTAAATGACTGCATTGTTAGAACTCACTAGAGACTTTCTGAGGATGTTGACACCTTCCGTGGGACTATCAGATGGGATTTTAGTGGGATCTTGAACCCCACCATACAATTTAGTTTCTGAGGATCCCATCTCCTTTGAACAAAAAAAGACTACATGAATTAAAGAAGCTTTTAATGAAAATAAAACAAAGTACTAATTCCAAGTATTTTATTTCCTTTAACCTTGTTTGCTATTCTGGCTGTCAGGAACAGATGGTTGAATGACTGGTACTTCCTCACAGTGTTAATAGTCATTTTCACTGTGTCATTGAAGTGTTGCTTCCATCCTGTTTATTTCTCTTTCCTTCTAGTTTTATGAACATTTTTCTTTCATGTGTGTCACAAATCCCTGAAATTCTTTTATGCCTTTTTTCACCTACTATTGAAATCCATCTTGATGTGGAAAGTAATAATGATCCTGTGATGTATGAGTTGACTAATGAAGTGTTAAACTCAAAAACTGCTTTCCTTAAAATTCTGGAGGCATGAAATGTGTATTTTTCTCACTAGCAGTCATACCAGTAAGATGACTGCTTTTAAAAATTAAGATAGAGCAACCTTTCATTTTGTGATACTTAAAGAAACAGTCATTGATATGTGTATTCTGTGACTTGTATTGAACATAAAACAAAAATGATTTATTTAATTAAATGGTACTAAATCAATGCTAATTCATAAATAAAATTTCCAATTTATGGATGCTTCTGGGATTTCCACTATCCTATTAAATCCACTCTTGAAAGTTCAGTATTTTTATATATTTTCCCTTCATTTCCTCTGTTAGAAAATCTGACAAATAATGAATAAGTCTCACTGCTAGCAAAATTTACTGGTTCTTTTTTGGTTGAATATTCTACAAAATGGTAGCTGTAATATGTAATGCCATTTTCAAGGGATAATGCACTCAATTTGGGAAGAAATGCTCACTGTACTGGACTGGAATATGTGCTGTAGAGAGCATAAAGGAGAGTGGACAATGGAGAACATGCCCAATAGTCAAACAGAATGAGAACACACTGTGAAAATAAGAACTGGTTTTCCTCCTGAGCAAATCTAAAATTCATAAGTGCTCTCATTTAACTTTCTTCCTGATGTCTAGCAGAGGTGTGATATGCTGAATTAGTTTTAAATATTAATTCTTGTGCATATTCATGATACTCACTAGTATTATTCACAGTTGGTTATGCTATTTTTAACCTTTTATAAAGGATCCTAACACAATTTCTGTGTATCCTTTCAAATATATGAGTCTTTTTTTGGAAAATTATTATATGTAAATCTTCATACTAAATATGCAAACACTGTGACTTTCTTTTAAATAAGCATAAAATAAATTAAAATTTTAAAGTATTGTTATGAAATTTTCAATCCATAAATCACAGTAAATGCTACAACTTGGCAAAGCATAGTTTATGTCTTCTGTGTGATTAACATCCATAGCAATTTAAAAGCTGGGACTGCTGTGTATGTGGTACAATGAGGTACACATGGGTTTTAAAAAATCCATACAAAATGTTAAAAATGCCAAACTTGAATTACAGTGTGAATAAAATTTCATTTACACAGGTAGCATGACTACTTAATAAAGTAAATATAAAGTAAATATAAATAACATTGCTTAAAAGTGGTTTAGAGCATACTTGTAGCCATGTTTTATAGCATCAATTGATTTTTGTCTTTAAAAGAGCTTCTAACAGAAAATAAACCTTGTAATGAACTGAATTTTTAGTAGGTACATTAGAGATGAATAATGACTGAAAATTACATGTAAATTTGTACTGTCTTCAAAATCAAACACATTAAGACAAATTAGGGATTGCTTACTCCCTTAAATGCTATAAAATATTTAGCTTGAAAAATTAAATTATATCTAGAACCATAAGTCATATTATATCTATCACACTTATCTTGAAATACTTTGATAAACCAATCAGTTTAGACAACTCATATAGCTTTCTCTATTTTCCCATGTAATGGATGCATATACAGGGGTTGGCAAAATTAAGTTTATAGTTGTAAGTACATGAAACACAGACTTATCCTTGTATTATTACTATTAAGTATTGTATAATTTTTATCAAAAGATACATCAGGCTATTTTTCTCTTTTGTTTTTAATCTCTCACATATACTAATGCTTCTTTCAACAAAAATTATACTGGATTATTTTACAGTCTTCTAATTTTTTCTTTGCCAATGAGCAAAAACCTTCAGTGTAGAATTACTGATAATTTTATTATGTGCTTCTTGTCATCAATATGTGATATGAAGTAAAAACACATTAATGTATGAGGTGAAGATCTCTTAATGTGTCCAGGGGAATATGTGAAGTAAATTGGGAGAAGAAATAAAGTGAAGGAAAAAAAATTATGAATCGCAATGTGTGCCAACATAAACAGAAAGACTGTTGCAGTGAAAAAGATGGGCAAAAGGTGTAAGCAATTATTTGAAAGAGAGAATTCTTATAAATTGGATTTTGTTAGGATTGAAGTACTCTAGAGAATTAGTTTTTCTATATCATTATCAGCAACAACAAGAAATAAGTTAGTGCAATTGTTTCTAACAAATTTATTTCTTCATTGAGTTATCACTCAATTTTTAAACCTTCAGAAATTGCTTGGTATTGAACTTAAATATTATTAATATAGTTTTAAAGATCATCTTTTCATAAATTTTATTGGTTTGGTCTTTATTTCATTAGTTTGTACATTATCTTATATAAGATAGTCAGTGTAACCCAAATCAGTTTCTAATAGGACCAAAACAATTGGATTTAATTTAATCAAAATTGTTCATTTCTGACTGCCATTTTGAACTGTCTTCACAAATTTTTTTCAACCAGAATATAACACCATAAAATATTACATTAATGTGATAAAATGATGATATAATTAATATACCAAATATGAATATAAATATCTAAGAGTCAACATTTGGATATGCTCATCAGAATTACTCATCTGAATATGTTTTACTATAGGGAAATTAATTAAAAATTATTAATGCAGCACAACTAGAGAAATCTCTAAAATAATATTTACACCTGTTATGTGTATTTTTATCATCAAATTGTTGCTTAGAAATTAGATATAATAGTTTTCGATTGTTGCTTTAGCAAATTATCACAAACTTAGTAGATTAAAACCAATTTTATTATCTCACTGATTTGTAGGTCCGATATTTGATGCAGGTTTCATTGAGCTAAAATTAATTTGGTAGCAGGGTTACTCTCTTTTTGGAGTTTCTATGGGAGAGTCTATTTCCTTGTCTTTCCAACATTTAGAGGTTGCCCATATTTTCTGGCTCTTGTCCACCTCCCTCTATCATTAACACAGCAACATCACCATCTCTACTGTAGTTATCACATCTCTCCCCCTGGCTTACACTGGGATAGGTTTTTAGAGACTCATATAATTAGATGGGGCCCACCTTGATAGTCCAGGATAATATAACTATTTCAAAGTTCTTCACACATAAGCAAATCCCCTTTGTCATGTAAGATAACATATTCACAGGTTCTAGGGTAGTGGTCGTATGCTAATTCTTTGGGTAGTCATTATTCTTTATAATATATCAGTTCTAGTAGGATTGTGCAGCAATATCTGAAGGTTATTTGACACAAAATTTTACTTCTAAGACAAACAAAGGTTATTAAAAATGAAGTTTCTTCCATTTTATAACAAATAAATATTCTATATTACACACATTATTTTGGCTTTGAAAAAGCCCTGGACTACTAAGTCATTATGTGGTACAATTTTATAGTGTTGTCACATTAACATATGCAAATTGTTAATTAAAATGGTATTGCAGACAGTGAAAAGATCAGTGGTTGTCAGGTGTTAGTGGGTAGGAAGGGATGAATAGGTGGAACATAGAGAATTTTTAGTGGACTGAAACTATTCTGGTATGGTAGTATAATGGTGGGTACATGTCATTATACATTTGTCAGAACCCATAGAATGCACAACACCAAAAGTGAACCCTAATGTGAACTATGAAGGCTCATCAATTATAACAAATGTATTTGGTGTGAGATGTTGTTAGCAGGAAGGCTATATATGTCTGGGTACAGGGCACATATGGGAACTCTATACTTACAACT
The DNA here is from genome assembly GCF_000147115.1 of Myotis lucifugus. Classification (NCBI taxonomy): domain Eukaryota; kingdom Metazoa; phylum Chordata; class Mammalia; order Chiroptera; family Vespertilionidae; genus Myotis; species Myotis lucifugus. The sequence goes on from NW_005871379.1 coordinate 666,908, forward strand.
CAATTCTTCTGTAAATATAAAACTGCTCTAAAAAATAAAATATGTTTATAACGAAAAGAAACCATTGCTCACTCCCATTTTAATCATTGGTTAAAAAAAAAAGCTAATTCACTTTTTGCCTTCCTAATAATCTCTCCTATCGTTTTTATTGTTTTTAACTTACATTCATCCTACACTCCATAAACTCTCATTCACCAACACACCCCTTTTACAAAACTCCCTTGTGCCATAGCATGTTATATTTTACCCTCTCCTTCAGATCTTTACGATGTAAATTCACTATCTCTTCTTAAAAAATCATTTTTCTCCAGATCCTCTTCTTTTTTTTGCCTACTGTATATTAACATAAGTTTAGACAGTTCTTTTAGGGTGATGGAGATGGGAATAGAAATGATTGAGTTGGTCAAGTAGATTAGTAATTGCACTGTTTTCTTTGGGCTGGTGGGGGAGACTGATGGAGAGGGCATATCTGTGGCGACTTTTATATTAACATATTTATATATTTTTGTCTTATTATACACCAAACTGTGTCCAATTGTTAGGCAAGGAAATGGTAATTGCCCTTTCCTGAAGTGGGGGGAAAAAAAAAGATTAACAATTAGCCAATTCTTTCTTCTCTGGTTCCCTTATTGAAATTTATCCCATATCCCTGTATTGAAGTATGGATTTTGGAGAATATATAACTGAATTAATTGAAATGTTTCTCAGTCTTTTCTCCAACATGCTATTCTTTTTCTCTTTTTCTTTCTTTGCACAGTACTTCTGTGATGCTGCATCTCTTATTATAAGCTGAGCATTCATAATCCAGTTCAGTTCTTTTTTGATAACTACCCTTTTTTTTACTGGAATAGCAGCCTCTTTTTAGCAATTTTCTATACTCTATCATGAAAGAAGATTCTTTAGAAGCATTTATTTTTAAGGAAAAGCCCTTACTGCTCAGAGTCTCATGAAGCAAAATGGTCCTTCTAATGCAAAAAAATAAACACCATAGTATTTTTAAAGTAAAACACCATTAAATATTGCACAGGCAGCTGTACTTAAAGAGAAGTTCACATTTCTTCCTCTTAGATATGCTGTTCAATGTGTAAAAGAGGCGTCTGTGAGATTGTAGCAAGTATTTTGGAAGATTAATGCAGAAAAGAAGAAGACTGCGGATCCTTAAAGTGGAAGAAGAACAGGACAAATGTTTGCAACAAGAAAGAGAAGTAGACTATAGGAAAACACATTAGAACACAGATATGATAAAATATTTTTACCAAAAAATATAGATAGATGATAGATAGATAGGTAGATAGATAGATAGATAGATAGATGATAGATAGATAGATAACCTCATCTTAAAGTTTCTTGGGATACTTTTATTAGCCTAATAACTGATTTAATTATGCATCCATTTAGGAGAAATTCAATGAGTAGCTCTTGAGCACCTTACATGAACCAGACATTTTGTCCCAATTTCTAGGTAAAATTAAAATGAATTGGATACAGAACTTGCTTTAAAAATATATATGTATTAGAAGCGGAAGAGTACACCTATAGTTTTGATGCTATGAATGTTATAACAGTCTAGAGAAGGAAGAAATTCTACCTGGGAAGATCTAGAAAAGCAGCCTATATCTTTGAATCAATAGGAGTGAAACACCTTGATGTTGAGATGGAGCAATTTAGGAGGCAGAAACACCAGGGAAAAGGCCGTAATAATAAACACAGAAGAGAGTTTACCTGCAAATATGAATTAGGGTCTACAAGGATTCCACAGGCTACAGTAATAGAAAACTATATTCAAGCTGACTAACCCATAAGGGAATATACTCTTTCACAACGTGTCCCTTAGATCCCTTGACTTCCCAGTGCTAGTAACTCTTGCTGAAGTGAACCTACACTGATTTGCTTAGTGACTAAAATGAACCATGCTCTGGCGACAGAAAAAAGTCAAACACTCAAAGTGGAGTTTTGTGAGAAAGGAGTTTTGCATATATTGACAGGAAAATAGAGTCCTCAACCCATCATAGTTATTTTTTTAATTCTTTATTGTTGAAAGTATTACATATGTCTGGCTAATTTAAAACACCAAAAATAGAAATTTGTATGCATTCTTAAATGAATATTTTCTATAATAAAATAACACACATGCTTTGAAAATATTAACACCACCACAGTTGCAGGGTATATGATAAATTCGAGTTGGTAAGGGCTAGAGAGCTTGGTACAGATAAGGTGAAATATTGAAGCAGTAATGAAAGAAAAAATTTAGCTAAGTCATTATAAAAATGGAGAAGATAAACCCAGTCGGTGTGGATCAGTGGTTGAGAATTGATCCATGAACCAGGAGGTCAGGGTTTGACTCCTGGTCAGGGCACATGCTGCAGTTGTGGGCTTGATCTCCAGTGGGGTCATGCAGGAGGCAGCTAATCAGTGAGTCTCTCTCATTGTTGATTTGTCTATCCTTCTCCCTTCCTCTCTCTGTCAATTAACACACACACACACACACACACTCACACACTCACACAATAAAACAAAAAGAAAATGGAGATAAAGCAGATGCAAGACATTTTATTGAAAAACAGTATGAGGTTTTTAAAACTGATTTAAGGCCAAGGAAAATAAAAGATGCTCTGTTTGACAGGATGAGGATGAAGTTGTCTAAGATAAGTACCATTGAAAGAGAGGGCACGTGAGCAGCAAGGAAGATGAGTTTAGCTTCCTCTCACTGAATGGAAAGAATCAAAGCACATTTCTTTGGCACTCATTTAGAGACACTACACAGACTTCTCATAAAATAGAGAATGGAAAGTCATAGAGGGGACAGAGCACCAGAGCATGGTGCTTTTGAAAGAAAACCTGAAATATAAAGAGGCAAAATAAGAGTCTTCTGATTGGAAAATAGCTCATAACAAATGTATTAAATTGTTCTTTAGTACTCTTTTTTTAAATATATTTTATTGGTTTTTACAGAGAGGAAGGGAGAGGGATAGAAAGTTAGAAACATCGATGAGAGAGAGAGAAACATCGATCAGCTGCCTCCTGCACACCCCCTATTGGGGATATGTCTGCAACCACGGTACATGCCCTTGACCGGAATCAAACCTGGTAAAATAAGAGTCTTCTGATTGGAAAATAGCTCATAACAGATGTATTAAATTGTTCTTTAGTACTCTTCTTAATAAACATATACACATATATGTATTTTAAATAAAGATAGATATAGGATAGTATGTATTAAATTCAGTAAGAAAATTATAAGCTTATGCTCTTGTTTCTAAATGAAAATTATAGTGTTTTTTTTATTTAGCTTACTTTTATATTTGTATCTCTTTGCTTTCATTAAATATATCGATTCTAATTACAATAACAAAATTACCTAATTTTCTTATGCTCAACATGAATATAATTATTCCAATTAGTAATACCACTTTACAACAAAAAATAGAGATACTAATAATATATTTTGGTCAGTCCTTATCATTAGCATTTATTCAAAAATGTTTGCACACCTAACACACATGGAATATTTCTTCTCTTTGTGATTTGGCCACCAATTTTATATAATGAGGACCTTCTACTTTTGTTTGAATTTTGCTAATTTGAATAACTTTTATTTTCCTCCTTTATTACTTTTAGTTATATAAAACATATTTTAAATATAGAAGCTGATGATTTCACTAATTTGACTCATTACCACCTACATTTTTCTTTTTTATTGTAATTTTTTCAATGATCCTGTTTGAATTTTCAAAATATATATAATGTCTGCCAATAGAGACAATTTTTACTTTTTCTATTCCAATGATTTTGTATCTAAGTGCGTTGACTACTACCTCCAATTCAAATTAATTAGCAAAGAGATAAAAAGACATCCTTGATGTGTTCCTGAGAAGATTTTGATATTTCCCCATTGTGGAATTATGATTTAAACAATTTGATTTCATGAGGTCATAATTTTAATAAATTTACCTCTTAACGTTGTCCGTTCAAAGTAGTTAAATTGAACCAGGTAGTCAAGTTTTGGGAACTATCCTATCTAATAAAAGACAAAAAGGGTAATTGACAGTACCTTCGCTACGCTTCCCATTGGCTAATCAGGGCGATATGCAAAGTAACTGCCAAGAAAGATGGCGGTTAACCACCAACAAAGATGGCGGTTAATTTGCATAGATAGGCTCAATGATGGGAGGCGAAAGGGAAAGGACGGAAGAATGGTGATCAGAAACCCAAACAGCAGTCAAGAGCCGGGTGGCCGCCTTTGCCCTGCCCCCTAGCCCTGGTTCTGAGAACAGGGTCACCTTTGCCCGCCCCCCAGCCGGTGCGATCGGAGACCACGGGGCTGCAGGCACGGCGGCACCTGGGCACCCCAGCACCTGACCTACAAAGGTCGGGGATGAAATGACTTTCCCAACCACATCTGCAAATATCCTGGGGAACCATCACGAAGAGTTCACAACAACGCTCTTACTTGGCAAGGAAGAAAACAGTTGGCAACAGAAACAATCCCTTACATCAAAGTTAAGGTCCCTCTGAGTAAAAAGGAATATTTTCAACGTAAATAGGGAGCAGGCAAAAATAACAGGTTCTCATGACTTCCACTGAAGTTTGAGCATATGACAGAGTCAAAACGAACATACAAATTAAAACAGACAGTGGACATTCAAATGACCCGAATCAACTGTCACTGTTTGTCCCAATAGCAGCAATGCTTATGTGATAGTTTAACAAACATACAAAACAAGTCACATGATAAGAGAGGTTTGGCTTCTAAACTAATATGAATATGTTCTTTAAAAATTCTCATGTCCTCCCCTCTGACTATAGTTCTTAATTTTCCAATCAGAAAATTACCCCAGGTGTTCCAGTAACATGTAGAACTCCAGTAACCTAACTTATTTAAAAAAACAAACATCCCAACCATTCTTAAAATATTTAAATTGATATTTTAGGGTTGCAATTATAGAAGATATTTAGATCCAAATATATTTTCTGAATAGAAAATATTTCAGTTTTTGATTTAAAAAAAAATAAACGTAAAAAATATATAAGTGACACATTTTCCCAAGGAACTCGGAATTAGTACCTTTCCCTCTAACTTTCTTCAAATTAAGAGAATCTATGGAGTTCCCTATACTGCACAAGTTTTAATGAAAGAAAATAAGACTTTCTAAGAGCATCAAATACACATTTTCTTATTTACAAACATATATACTCTCCTCTCTCTCTCTCTCTCTCTCTCTCTCTCTCTCTCTCTCCCTTTAAAATATATTCTTACTGATTCAGAAAGGAAGGGAGAGGGAGAGAGATAGAAACATCAATGATGAGAGAGAATCACTGATCGGCTACCTCCTACACGCCCTGTACTGGGGACCAAGCCCACAACCCGGGCATGTGGCCAGACCTGGAATCAAACTGTGACTTCCTGGTTCATAAATCAATGCTAATCCACTGAGTCACACCAGCCGGGCTCAATTCTTATTTATAAATTCATTCCAAGGACATATACAGCTTGAAAAGCTTTGGAAGTAGTTTCAAAAAAACTAGCTTTTAAGTAACAAGAAAACAGTTATAGAAGAAAGTTTAAATTAAAAGAAAAAAATTGTTTTAATTTATTCAAGAGTGGGAAAATCCTTCATGAAAATGTGTACCTTGACTGTGGATGGCTGGGTGGCCTTATCACACCTTAGGAATTCAAATGCTTTTTACAATGAAAAGAGAGTTTCATCTCATTTCTCTCCCAGGGTAGATGTCTGTCAATAGAAGGTGGACATTAATAAAAGGAGGGGCTTGCACAATCAATCCAGAAAGTCATCAATCTATGAATAACCCAGAACCGAGTATTTATCTCCTCTGCCTCACACCCTCCCTCCCAGCCAGTGAGCAAGATAATTACTCTCAAGTCAAGCTAAGTGCCTCCCAGTCACAGTGGCCCAATGCTGACATACAAAGCATACAAATAATTCTCACTCTGGCATAAAAGTGACAACTTTCTTGGAAGAAAAGCAGATACTGCAAATTTCTCAAAGTCTTCCTGAAACATTTTTTAAAGTAATTTTTACTTCTTTAGAAAAAATGCATACATGGCAAACCATCTGTAATAAAGGGCCCATTCTATAAAATTTTACCTGGTCCTATTTGTATCTGTGATCATAATCATATTTACAGACAAATATATCTATAATAATAAAAGAGTAATATGCTAATTAGACTGGGAGACCTTCCAGGAGACCTTCCAGATGTTCTTCTGGACAAAGACATGGTGGCGAGGCCAAGGTAGAGGCAGTTAGAGGCCAAGAGGGGAGGGCAGTTGTGGGTGATCAGGCTGGTAGGGGGCGGGGCAGTTGGGGGTAAGCAGACCAGCAGGGGGGCCAGTTGGGGGCAAGCAGGCCATCAGTGGGGGTCAGTGGAGGTGATCAGGACAGCGGGGGGAGGGCCAGTTTGGAGTGAGCAGGCCAGCAGGGGGACAGTTGGGGATGAGCAGGCCAGTGGGGATGGAAGGTAGGGGCGAGCAGGCCAGCAGGGGGGGCAGTTTGGGGTGATCAGGCTGGCAGGGGGGCATTTGGGGGCAAGCAGGCCAGCAGCAGGGCGGGGGGAAGTTGGGGGCGAGCAGGCTGGCAGGCATAGTGGTTAGAGGCTATCAGGCAGGCAGGCAGGTGAGTGGTTAGGAGCCAGCAGTCACGGATTGTGAGAGGGTTGTCCGACTGCTGGTTTAGGCCCAATCCCTGTAAACTG
>NW_005871379.1:673724-708076 GCF_000147115.1 Myotis lucifugus
GCGGGGCCGAGGTAGAGCCGTTTAGAGCCAAGAGGGGAGGGCAGTTGTGGGTGATCAGGCTTGGTGGCGGGTGGGGTGTTTGGGGTAACGCAGACCAGCAGGGGGCCCAGTTGGGGCCACGCAGCCCATCAGTGGAGGTCAGTGGAGGTGATCAGAACAGCTGGGGGGCAATTTGGTGTGAGCAGCCCAGCAGGGGGACAGTTGGGGATGAGCAGCCCAGGGGGGAGGGAAGTTAGGGGCGAGCAGCCCAGCAGGGGAGAGAAGTTGGGAGTGATTGGGCTGGAAGTTGGGGGTGATTAGGCAGGCAGGCAGAAGTGGTTAGGGGCAATCAGGCAGACAGGCGAGCGATTGGGAGCCAGCAGTCCTGGATTGTGAGAGGGATGTCCAACTGCCTGTGGGATTGGGCCTAAACCAGCAGTCGGACATTCCCCAAGGGTTCCCAGATTAGAGAGGGTGCAGGCTGGGCTAAGGGACACCCCCCCAGCACACACATTTTGTGAACCAGGCCTCTAGTAACTAATATAAATGTAATGGATGTAAAGAGCTTGGCTATCCTCTCTTCTCTCCTCATCCCTTGCCCTCTCCCCACATTTTCTCCTTCTCTTAGACCTGATATCCACTACTTCTAGATAAGAATTCAGGACCAGGGCCCTTGAGGTAGAATACATTGCTTTCTCTCACTACCTATGTTTCAAATACCGGGTGTATAAAGAGCTCTTATACCTCTGGTAAGAATGTAACCTTGGGAAGATGAAAAGACCCCTAGAGACCAAAGGTGGCTATGGAAGTGATATAAGAACAATAGCCCATCTACTAAGAAGGTTTCATTTCCAATGTGTGTGTGTATTTGCCTCAGAATCTTTACAAAGAGACCGGGTTGTATGCATGCATATTAACATAACCAATGGACACAGACACGGGGTGGAGGGGGCTTGCCCAGAGTGGGAATGGCTGCGGGTTGCGGGGGGAGTCAACTGGGGAAAAAGGATACATATGTAAAACTTTAGACAATAAAATAATAAATAAAAAAAGAGACTAGATAATTGAAACAAAGAAGGAATTGAGTATTATTACAAGATTCCTGGCTCAAAACATATCTTAATATTCATAAGTCCTCCTGAAACCAGAGAACTGGATGAAAAAAACATACAAAAACATTTAATAATCAATCATGAATAGAATTTAATAGTTACCAAATTACAAATTTTATGTAGAAGCCAAAATTCCTGTGCTACTAAAATGTCATTCTGTGGAAGCACTTAACCTCACCCCTTTGACAGGAGGGACCTTTATTCCAGGTTCTTTGTTATGGCACAATGTTCAGTTTTCACAAGATATACAGATTATCAGAATAGCATATTGTCATTTGCATGGTATGTATTTATGCTTTGCTTGGGGAATTATTGTAAACTAGAGGCCGTTGCATGAAGATTTGCACAATAGGCCTTCCTTCCCCTGGCTGCCGGCACCGGTTTTCCTCCAGCACCCGGGACCCAGGCCTTTGACCCAGCCACAGCGGAGAAGCCAAGCCTCTTCAGTCTTCAGTCTTCAGTCCTCTTCAGTCTTCGTTAGGGCTGGAGCCTTCAGTCTTTTCTCTGTGCCTGCATATGTAAATTAACACGCCATCTTTGTTGGGTTAATTTGCATACTCATCTTGATTGGCTGGTGGGCATAATGGAGTGACACCAATTTGCATGTTTCTCTTTTATTAGTGTAGATAAGTGCAAACCTTATGTCCTCTTTGTCCATTCACCCTTTGGTGATAAAACCAACAAGTTCATCCTCATTTATTTTGGAACATCTTTCTTAAAAGTCTTTGATCCTAACTCCCAAGAATGCCTCTGACAATTTTTCTTGAAGCAGCATTACTGGGTAACAACCCTGTTACACTTAAATGTAGTTGCACACTTGGAATATTTTAAGATGTGATGCGAAAATTATTGCAATGTTTTTGAGAAGTGATCATTTTCCAACAAATTTGTCACTTTTTATGGAAACATATTAATAAAATTAGTGTAAATATTTTAAAGTACTAAGACATTGGGAGGAAATAAACAGAGAAAAGAACATGGCTTTAATTATAGGAAAGGATAATTATAGTGATGTTCACATCTTTGAGTATATTAACATGTAAAATAATATCAACAAAGTATAAATATGTATATTTATATGTATAAGTATTATCTATACATGAAAATATATATCAATTATATAATTATAAACTGCATAAAATTATAAATGGTGTGTATATACTCAAACACATGTTTTATTTATAGTTGCATATAGTTTATAATTATACCATTTATATATGTTATATATAAATTACACACATACACACACACACACACACACACACACACACACTCCTATAAAGTAGCAGGGCTGTTACTTCTTAGGCTAATACACACATAGAAATTCCTGTTGTATTTAACTTCACTAACCTATTTTTAATAATTACCAAGCCTCTGCCTTTATATCTCAAACTTATCATTGGGTTTTTCTTTAAAAAAATATAAGGTCTAAAAAAAAGGGATAAAGTGTTTATATATTTTTTAATTGCATAGGACTAGACTGTATTATGATGCTAGAGATTGAGATGAATTAAGACAACACAGGTTTCTTCTCAATGCTTCTGTAACCCACAGGAAAAGTTGTAAAAGCATTGGATAATATACAAATGTCTTATTAAATAAAACATAATGTCAATATAAAAGTGCCTATTATTTTTTATATTTTTAAACCAAAATAGAACATTTTAGGTGAAAAATTGAGACACTAAGCATTTGCTATCATGTCTAACCATTAATTTTTCAATGTAATTCATTCTCCTTTTCAAAAGTTCAGCCTGACAATGGGAAACAGAAACAATCTTCTCTTTTGGGCTGCTATAATTGTCAACCTAATACTTTCTCTGCTCCAGTGAACTTAAATTACTAAAAGTAATATAATGAGGTGGATAATTCAATAGTTGTGAACAAATGTATCTCAATGCAAAAGCCTCACATTCTGAGGGGGCTTTTTCCTGCCCCTGGAAGTTTCCTTTTGATTAATATGTGGCCTGCATAACATTGCCCCCATTACAATCTTCTACTTGTTTTGATCTGAAGTTATCTTTCTAATCTGAAAATGATACAAAACTCAATCCCTTACTATTATGCTATTGAAGGGATTCACTGGAACTGTTTGACACACCAAGAATATTTTGATCATAAAATAAGAAAAGATTGATGTTGCTTGTTTTATAGAAACTGTACCTTTGAGTCACAATAAGGCCTACATTCTTAACCAACCATATGAAGCTCAAAAATTATTTCTTGCTATGATAATTTTGTTGATAGTGAATATATAGAGTGTGTTGAAAAGAAATTGCCTTTCAACAACTGGAAACTTTCTGTCTCCTAAAATCTCTGCCTTTTTTTTCTTCCTCCTCCTCCTCCTCCTCCTCCTCCTCCTCCTCCTCCTCCTCCTCCTCCTCCTCCTCCTCCTTCTTCTTCTTCTTCTTCTTCTTCTTCTTCTTCTTTTCTTTTTTTTAGACTTTCTCTCTCTCTCTCTCTCTTCTACAATTTTCTTTTTCTCCTCCCTTGTCCTCTCTTTATTTCTCATCTCTTCATCATCTCTTGTCTTTCCTTTTCTTCCTTTGTTCTAATTTTATCTTCAATTTTCCTTAGTAGTTTATTTTAAAATAAAATGGGAATTGGCATGATTTAAAGTTCACTACAATAAGAAATAAAAATCAACAGTAACAAAAAAGCAGGGTGAGAAAAGAAAGAAAGCAATGTGATGACATGCTTTTTATAAGTAAGAAGAGTGGGGACAGAGGCAAAGGCAAAACTAAATGATGGAAACAGTGCAAGGGGTTTGCCAGAAACTCTAAAGAGAGAACTGGCTTAAATTGGTGAAAGTTAAGGGGTTTTGCATATACCAAAATTTTGTATATTGAAACAGAAATTACATGTGTGTTTTTGTTACTGTTGAAGAAAGACAGCACTTATCCCAAAGGTGTCCTAGTGTTCCTGTTGATAGTGTATTGATTCTCAATTTAATGCACTCTTACAGCTTGAGTTTTGATACTTCTTGTGTTTGCTATAATATAGAGAAACAAAGAGAAATCATTAAAAATTAGTTAATATAAATGAATGAATAAAAATGAATCTGAAAGTTCTGTTTCACCTATAAGGATCTTCATAACTGTGAGAGGCACAAGGTAAAGTAAGTACAGTTTGAACTGTCTCTGGGTAGTTAGGAGAAAATGAGTTTAGAGAACTTGAAATGCAGATATTAGAAATTAGTTATTCATAACATTGACTATTTACTACAATGAATATCTCAAATGGACTATATCTAAGTTGTAAATGCTTTATGCTTTTCTTTTAATTCTATAATTCCTTATTTATCAAACTGCCTTTATGCAAGATGAATTACTTAATCTGAATATGATAACCTATGCATTAAAGGCTTGGAGAGTTTATAAAATATGAAATTGATATTTGAAGTATCTTAGGACTTAAATAATTTATAACTATTAAGGATTTTCACATGAACCAAATAAAGAGAAATAAAATATAAATGAGTAAGGGGAGGTGGGAAAGAAATAGTGGATAGTAAAAATGAAAGTACTATAAGAGAAATAGCAAAAATTTTAAAGGTTACGCTTTTCTTTATTGTTTAAACTATTACATATATCTCCATTTTCCCCATTGACCCCTCCCCCACTACCTGTGTCCATTGGTTATGCTAATATGCATACATACAAATTCTTTGGTTGATCTCTTACCCCCCACACCCCTGCCTTTGGTTCAATAATCACATTTTAAAACAAAAAATAAGCCCCAAAATAAAATATATTTACTTGTGCTATGAAATATTTGTCATAATATTTTTTAGATTTTTTTCCCCTAGGAAATAAGCAATTGTTAGCTAACTTTTTTTTTAAACGTTTTTTGCTGAAATTTTATTCCAGTTTTAAATAAGTAGTAGAAGGGGGGGAAGATAGGTACTTGACAAAGTGGGGCCTAAAGTTGCCACCCCGGTTCCCTCTCTGCCTTCATATCTTCCTGCCGCAAACCAAATCACAATAGAGAAGGAAACTATTTTACTCTTTTTATTCTGCTCATTGATGATCTCGACGAGGAAGATGGAAGGGGTTTTGTTTGTTTGTTTGTTCCTCCCACTCCCCAAAATACTAGGGGAGTATTATGTTAGCCAACTTTTAAAGAGTTTTGAGGCACACAAAAATAGAATTATATGTTTTTTCTTTATTATTTTCTTTGCTCTTTTTAAAAATTTTTTTAAAAAAATATTTTTATTGATTTCAAAGAGGAAGGGAGAAGGAGAGAGAGATTTAAAAAAATCAATGATGAGAGAGAATCATTGATTGGATGATTCCTGCACCCCCTCCCCCCACTGGGGATTGAGCCTGCAACCCAGGCATGTACCTTGACCAGGAATCAAACCGTGACCTCCTGATTTATATGTTGATACTCAACCACTGAGCCATGCTGGCTAGGCTCTTCATTCTCTATTATTGCTATGTAGTACTATATTTTTCCTTTAAACATCACATTTTCTTTTCTTTTTTGAAACCTTTGTTCAGTTATAAAAGAACTAAATTCATGGCTGTTAAAGCCTAAAACATTTTAAATACAAGATGGTAGATGATAACATTAAAGGTAATATGATATGTACCCAAATAAACCCTAGCCATGTATTAATAATGGTATGTTAATTGTAGTAAGTTCTGTTTTCTATATTTATCAGTTACATGATAATGTGTCAAAATGTGTAGAAGTGTTTTGATATAAATAAATATCCCACCCAACATTTTCCTACTCAATCTCACTCCAGAGTATTTATAATATGAAGAATTTTGTTTTAATTTTTCAAGAGGTTATTTCAAAAGTTTGTATAAAATATTACACTTTATTTATTGATTTATCAGACATAGAATATATCCATTTACTCTCTAATGTGAAAATAATGTTTTCACTTTTACCATCTCTACTCTCTTTAATCCAAAATATGATTATATATATGTTTTTTAATTTTTCTATTATTTTTGAGTTATTGATTGCCATTATTTTTTAAATCAATTTTGTAATATTTTTTGATTTGCTATATTTGAGGCTATAGTCTGTTAGTAGAAACACAAAATATAGGTGGAGCAAAAGTAGCCTTGTTGCTAGTGATGTAGCCTCTCCATTCTTGAGTTTGGTTAAGAAAAAATTCAGAGCCACGAACTTTAGCACAATAGAAAGTTTATTTAGTATGCAAAGTGAAAAAGTACACTCAAAGAGAAGATTCAAGTGGGCTGCTCAGAGAGCTTCCTTGACCTTTTATAAAGAAAGTCACAGAGACAGAAGAAGTAAGCCAGCTAGGCTGTGTGGACTCAGAAAACAAGTTACAGAGGCAAAAAAATGGCCCTTAGAAACAGGTTCAGGGGGTTAGCTTGGGATGAGCTACAGGTGCCAGCTGCTGCCTTGGTTACAAGTATTATGGGGACCTGTAGAACTTAGGAGAAAGAAAGCAAGGATAACAAGCATATTCTAGAGCAGTGGTTCTCAACCTTCCTAATGCTGTGACCCTATAATACAGTTCCTCATGTTGTGGTGACCCCCAACCATAAAATTATTTTCGTTGCTACTTCATAACTGTAATTTTGCTACTGTTATGAATCGTAATGTAAATATCGGATATGCAGGATGTATTTTCATTGTTACAAATTGAACATAATTAAAGCATAGTGATTAATCACAAAAACAATGTGTAATTATATATGTGTCTTCCGATGGTCTTAGGTGACCCCTGTGAAAGGGTCGTTCGACCCCCAAAGGGGTCGTGACCCACAGGTTGGAGACCCACAGGTTGAGAACCGCTGTTCTAGAGAGAGTGTGTGCACCAAGTCCTTTGTCTGAAGAGTTTTTATCTTTTTTCTAAAGACAGGTATTTTATGAGTGTTCTCAGGGAAGGACCTCAATAGAATATTTATCAGCTTTCCAGGTGTGTCCTTTAATCTGCTGATTCATCAAAAAGAGCATATTGGGTCATGGTGATGGTCTTTACTAATTCGTCAGTGTTGAAGTAGGGGGGCATTGGTCATTGCATCTCGTTCTGATGCCAGCCATGGTGTCATTTCATCTGGTTTTGCTGCTTTTCTGGGCCTGGGGCACAACTGAGGCCTTGATGTTTTTTAGTTTGACCAGAACTCTGTCTCTGTGGTCAGCAGACCTCAGGCTTTGTTCCTAAGATGATTTGATGCTTAGCAGAACTTCATTGTCCTGCGGGCTTAATGCTTAAGGCAGTGGTCCTTAATGTGAAGGAGAATGGGGTAAGTGAATCAGGGTACTGAATGAGGCCAGGTTAAATCAGCTATCTGTCACAGTTTCCCCATTACACTTGCCAAGGAATTTTCCTGGATTCTTACTATCCTGTCTCAGGTTTACAGCTGCGAGTATGCACAGAACAGAGTTTATTCTTGTGTTATTATTTACTAGAGGCCTGGTGCATGAATTCGTGCACTGGTGGGGTCCAGAGCTGGGTAGGGGAGACCGGGATGCCCTTGCCAGCCTGGGATCCAGATCCATCTGCTGACATTTGTGCTGGTTGTTGGGAGCCACCTGGTGGCTGCTTGTATATTGTTTCTTCCTTGCGGAGCATCTCCGGAGGGGAAGTGGCCACAGTGCCTGAAGATGACTTCCAGGAGGCCAGTGGTGCTGTGGGGATCATGCCAGAGGCGGTGGTCCGTTGGTGCCTGGCCTGTTTTCCAGAGATTGGACCTGAAGGACTACCTAGGAAGTGAGTGGCTGCTGCTGGGCTGCTGGGCCACCTGGACGGGTCGGTCACTGACCTCAGATGAACCAAACCTGCCAACATCTTGATTATGGAGATCTGAGATACAAAACTGAAAAAATAAATTTCTGTTGTGATATTTTATTATGACAGTCAAAATAATACCTGGTCTAAATTCATGAAAATTGCCACTAAATAGAGCATTTTAATAAGATCAGGGAAAATAATTGCCATGACATTCTAGTATATTATTCATTTTTTTTCTGGAGTATTTACTTTTTTATTTTGTATTGCTTGCCAGTGGCACACCCTCAAAAATGTATATCTCTTAAGCACACTAGAGACTCTACTTATTTGTTGATCTCCCAAAACTTTTCTCTTCACAGATCATACCTTCCTGCTCTGTGTAGGTTGCTCTCTAGGTCGTTGCAGAGCTCTCATCTTGGACACAATGTTCTGGCCACCCTGCAGTGTATACATCATTTTCTGAAGCCCATGTCTTCCTCTTGATTTGTAAATTTGTTTCACTGGAGTACATCTTCAAAGAATTTCCAAATAAAGTTCATGGCAAGTGAATTTTTATTATTCATTTATTATTATCAATATTATTGGCATGATACTAGATCCATTAAATTAGACCCATTTAACTAGATCCATTCAATTCTAATTTAATACTCTTTCTATGGCACACTGTTAATGGGATCTCATGGAATTTTAGAGTAAAAAAGAACCTAGATGACACAGATTATGGAAAGAAGAGAAATCTTGAGTCTGAAAGCAGAGCTCACCAAAAGTCTCACATGTTAGACACACAATATGTATATGGGCTTTAACCAAAGAATCATCACTTGAGTAGTTTAACATCTGAGAGTTGAGGAGGAATTATTAGAATAAGAGAAATATGAGTAAACAAGCTATTGAGGTATCAATGTGTTTCTTTTTTCCCTCTTTTAATGTTGTTTTGAATTTTATTTATGGCAACACAAACAAAACACATTTTTCTAGCCAGAATTTCTATAGCTGCCTTTAAAATGTCAATTGTTTCTGTTGCAAATGGAACTTGTAAAGGTTAAAATTTAACACAACCAAGAATAAAATAGAGAATGTATTCTGAAATATCTTGGTCACGTTTACTTTATTTGCAAACTTAATGATTAAAACAACAAATACTCAAAATAAATCCTTTCTCCCAATGTAAAATTTTTGCAATTAAATCTTAGCCAGTATGGAGTTGATAGGAAATCATGCCACCTGCTTACACATCCAGAATTAATTATTGATTTCTATCCATCTATTATCAGGCCTTAAGAATTTCAATATTGTTTATGTTAAACTAGAGGCCCGGTGCACAAAATTCATGCACGGGGGGTCCCCTCAGCCCAACCTGCACCCTCTCCAATCCAGGACCCCTCAGGGGATGTCCGACTGCCAGTTTAGGCCTGATCCCGGGGATGGGGCCTAAACCGGCAGTCGGACATCACTCTCACAATCTTGGACTGCTGGCTCCTAATTGCTCACCTGCCTGCCTTCCTGATTGCCCCCAACTGCTCCCCTCTGCCAGCCTAGTCGCCCCCAACTGTGCCTCCTGCTGGCCTGGTCACCCCCAACTACCCCCCCTGCTGGCCTGGTCGCTCCTCACAGCCCCCCCCCCACCAGCTTGGTTGCCCCACGCAGCCTGCTGTTCAGTCGTTTGGTCATCCCTCACTAACCCCCCTGCTGGACTGATTGTAGGCAGCCATCTTGTGAGGGTGTGAGGGTTAATTTGCATATTACCTCTTTATTATATAGGATAAGTTGGGACTTATTGTTGTTGTTGGCTAAGAACATTAAAATACATTATAATGAGGAGTACCTTGAATCATTAAAAATATTACTATTTTGGCAGATTTTCAGATTCTACTGCACAATAGCAGTGTAAGTACATCCGATAAAGACCCAGCTTCCCATGGATTCTAGTCAATACTGGTTAGTTCTGCTGACCTTGGGGAAAGCTTCCAAAGTCTTTCGGGGCTCATTCAGATTTTTCACCTGAATATTTAGGAGTTTTGCATGCTAAGTCCAAGTCACTGCACATTATCTAGTGTTTATAATCATTACAACTTCAAATTCTCATTGGAATAGATCATTTTTAGTCTTTTCTCTAAGTCTACACCGTTATATAATGTTCTTAAAGACAGTGCCATGATTTCTTATTGTTTACATCTGAGATAGACAAAAATAGTATAGAACTTATTATGAGAATCTTCAGTCTCTGATAATTTCAGAAAACAGTAAATACTAACTTATCAAATCTTATTAAAATAGGCTCTCAGCTCATAATCTTACTCTTAAACTTAGAATATGTAACATTGCTTAATGATCAGGGTGTTTGTGCTTCTTGACTGTAACAAAGAATGATCCTTCATTAAAATAAAATATCCAGTGGTGCACAGTCTGTTTTATGAATTACACTACACATACTTTGTGTCAATTATAGGCCATAGAATAAGAGGTAGCACTTCCCATTCAGGCTGAGTCATTTATCTGGAGCTCACTGATGTGATCTTAATTCAATTTGAAGTCTCTCCCCACCCACAGTTTGTGGAGAAAGGGATGCAAACGTTTTTCTTCATTGGCAGTGGTTGGAGAATGCATCAATATGACAAATATTTTTCAGGAGGAAAAAAATAAAAGGTATACCCTGTGAATAACAATCTCTCTCTTTCAAAGAAAATAAAAGAAGGGATAATCATAACAATATTTATAATATTTCTTTTATCTCAAAGAGCCACCAAGCACTTTAGAAATGTTAATGATGATCTGGTTCTGTGGGATTCACATCTCCTGTCAGGAAAATGGATTCATGTTTAACAGTGCATGGGGATGGCAGACCCGCAGAAAGCTCTGCTGGATTTATGATCACATCTGTAAGGCAGAAAGGGGAGTGCTGCTTATTCCAAACTGCCCATTCTAGAATGTGCATCCATCACAGAATCAAAGGCATGGGCTCCGTGCATATGCAAAGTGTGAGGGATAGCAGAACACTCACCTGCTCTCAGAAGTATTGATGAGACTTCCCAGGATATGCTGCCCCACACCATCTGCTAATGGAGATGAGATTATGACTGTAATAAGAGCATTAACAATCACTTAAAAGCATTTAATGTGTTCATGTGAAATAACATTATCGGGTTTATTCTGCCTATTTAAAAAATATTGAATATCCAGAATCCTCTATTTATACACCTACAGACTAGTACAAGTAAAACCATTATTTTCAATATTGATATATGTATGTTGGCTCAGTGGTTGAGAATGGACCATTGGACCAGGAGATCATGGTTTGATTCCCAGTCAGGGCACACGCCTGTGTTTCCTGCTCTCTCCCCAGTAGAGGGTATGCAGAAGGCAGCCAATCAATGATATTCTCTCATAATTGGTGTTTCTATCTCTCTTTCCCTCTCCCTTCCTCTCTCTGAAAATCAAGAAAAACATTAAACAACAACAAAAAACCCTAGAAGCTTGTTCAGTAAAAAATAAATAAATAAATAAATAAATAAATAAATGAAAGAAAAGTCTATGTAGAAATACACGTATTTGTGGTTTCATTCCAACATTATATGCTAATATAATAAAATGTGTGGCCAAATTTTATTTATTCATTTCTTTATTCATAAAGCAAGTTTATTCAATAATTACTAGACCTTAATCTAAGCCAGTGATGGCGAACCTTTTGAGCTCGGCGTGTCAGCATTTTGAAAAACCCTAACTTAACTCTGGTGCCGTGTCACATATAGAAATTGTTTGATATTTGCAACCATAGTAAAACAAAGATTTATATTTTTGATATTTATTTTATATATTTAAATGCCATTTAACAAAGAAAAATCAACCATTACTGATCTAAGCTTATGAATTTAAATATAAATTTTGTGCATTTCTTGTCTTCAGAAAGATCATACTCTCTGGGAGAGAAAAATTAAAAATCAGTAGATAGAACACCATAAGAACACTGAACAGACAGCCTAAAACCCTGAAGAAAGATGCAGCAGGGTGATTATACAGAGGATACAGAGGAGATAGCATTTGATAGGGCCTTAAAGATTGAGCAGGAGATGCTGGCCAGAGTGAGTATTCCTGTCCAGGTTCTCACTGTAAAATTGAAATACATTTCTACTGCCTTAAAAATAAAGCCCCAGCAGTACCAAGTTTTGAGTGAAATACAGTATAAGTTTTGACAAAATTTAAGCAAAGCAACCTACTGATATACATAGCCCCCCTTCCATGGTTAATATTGGCTTTTTAAAACAGGTTGCTATACTCCCAGATCTATATCACTTCCCCTTACCACATACCTTCTAGGTACCACTTATATCACATCCATGATCCATTTTAACTTTTATATATAACTCTCTTTTTTTTTCCTGCCTCGTGTGCTAACCTGCTAATGCAAAATCCCACTTATCGGCATCCCCATGCAATTTCTTTCATACCCTCAGATTGAATGAGCTACCATGAGGCATTTTTAATTTTTCCTGTTTGTCTGTTCTCCTTTCCTCTGGGTACTGATATAAACCATTTCTGTTAAGCAAGAGTGTAATTTGCCCAGATCCCCAAACTCTCTCTTCCTGAAATAGAAACAACTATCAGATCTTCCAGGTTTCCGCAGAAAACTTGCTTCCATGTTACTGCTAATACACATGAACCCTCCTCATTCTGAAGCTGCTTGGTGATTTATGGAGGTCAGAGAGAGAGATTAAGCTCATTATGGGTAATTTGTTCCCTAGGGGTTCAAGTCCCTTCCAGAACGCTCCTTCATCCCTCATGTTAATAGATTATTGTCAGGCCACAAACTGACCAGGTATAACCAGGCAGGACTAAAACCTCCATGTGCAACAGGAACACAATAGGGATAGATATTATGGTTGAATTGCACCCATTTCCCCAAAAATGTTGAAATCTGAACCCGTAGTGCTTCAGAATGTGACTTTACTTGGACATAGAATGTTCACAGAGGTTTTCGACTTAAAAAGAGGTCATTAGGATGGGTTGTGATATACTGTCTTCTGTCTTTATAAAAAGGGGAGGTTTGTACACAGAGAAAGACTTCACAGAGGGAGGATGATATGAAGAGATGCAGGGAAAACATCATGTAAAGTTAAAGACAGAGACTGGAGCGATTCATCCATAGCTAGAGATTGCCAGCAAACCACCAGAAGTTAGGAGGGAGGCATGAACAGATTCTCCCTCCCAGTTCTTAGAAGGAATCTATTCTGTGGACATCTTGATTTCAGAACTCAAGCCTCCAGAACTGAGGCAATAATTATTTCTGTTTTTTTTAAGCCACTCAGTGTGTGGGATTTTGTTGCAGCAGCCTAATTGCTTGCAAACTAGTATAGTAGATGACCCCCAATTCCACTTCCCCTTCTTCTACATGGTTTACTACCTCACATTACAGAAATAAATGTCTGCCTTCCTCCCACTAGATGTAAGATTTAGAGGTGGCATGTACTGTGTCTTATATATTTATGTTTCTTTGCAGCTCTAGCGTATTGTTTTGTGTTCTGCAGGAATGAAATTAATTTTTACTAAATATATTTAAAATGAAAAAAGGCACTGAAGCTATTGAATAAAATTATTTTAGTTTCAAAAGGAAAGAAAAAGAGGATAAATTGACATAAACAACCATGGAAAAACTAAATTATTTACTTTATTTTGTTTAACGTATATTTACATATATACACATTTTCTCAAAACCATTAGTATTTATAATTATGAACTTTCAATGAAAGCAGATATATTTTTTTAGAAATACCCTAATGCCAATGTATTTATAATTTTATGAGAGGTTGTTTACTTCATGAATATTAATTATGGTTTTAATCTCACCCTATAATAATGCAACTGAAAATACAATGTTGATTATTACATTGTTTTGTATTACTACCAAATACATTTTTTGCAACAATGAATATAGTCTGATTTAGAATACCTTAATACAAGCAGAGCCACAAATTAATTTGAAGGTTAGTAGTTAAATATATCAAAACAATAATGCCATAGACTAATCGGCCCTTCTGTACTATGAATTGTCTGTATTATTATTACTGACACTTCTATTAGCTCTCTTCTAAGCATGCTTATTTGACTAGAAAATTGGCTCAACACTAATAGATCACCCATTATGTTTAAGGGAAAAAAATGTCATACTGGTACAAGGCCATTGTGAATAAAAAATGAGTATATATGATTTTTATAGGAAATCTGAGGTGATTTAGAAAAATAATTGTTCTCACATCAGAAGTAAACACATTACTAATATTGTCAACATAAACAACTGCTTTGACCAAATTCACATTAAAAAATCAAAACAGAAGCTATTAGACATATATAATTATGCATTTTGAAAAAGATTTTAGATAAAGTCAATTTAAAATTGAATCCTAAAGCTCTCAATTAATTTATCAGGCTGATTTGACCAAATTGTAATTTTAACTATCTCTTTGACATTATATAGACACAACCAAATAAATAGAAATCTCTCTCTATATAAAAGTCTAAGCAACCTTTACAACCGAACAACCAGAAAGACCAGAATGACTTGTTGACCAGTGGCTATGACGTGCACTGGCAACCAGGGGGCAGATGCTCAATGTACAGCCAACCTCCCATGGCCCCTCCTCCCTGCCTACCCGCCCCCTAATTGGCCCCAATGGGGGGACCAGCCTGCCAACCTCCTGCGGCCCCTCCCCTGCAGCCAGCCAACCTCCCACGTCCCCTTCTCTCCTGCCTAGCCGGCCTCACAATGGCCCTGATTCAGGAGGGTTGGCCAGCCAACATCCCATGGCCACTCCCCCTGGCCAGCTGGCCCCCAAATTGGCCCCAACTGGGTCCAGCCAACAAACCTCCCACAGTCCCTCCCCCTGGCCGGTCAACCTCCTCTGGTCCCTCCCCCAGGCTGGCCACCCCCCTGAGGGGCCCTGATTTTAGTTTCTTTCCTTTTGAAACTAATAATTTTATTCAATAGTTTCAGTGCCCTCCCCCCAGCTAACTGCCCCCCCCCCATAAGCCTTGATCATTGACCAGGCTAAGGGACCCCACCCATGCACGATTCGTGCACTGGACCTCTAGTTATATGGTAGTGGGAAGCAGTAGAGGATAAATATTATGTGGAGTTAATATTTTGCTTTATTATACTGATTTCTTAGAACTAAGTGAAGTATTTGATTATATTCCTTGAGTTTGAAAGTGAACAAGTTCTAAAGAGGTAGCTCGGTTGATTAAAGGGTCATCCTGATAAACCAAGGTTGGGGGTTTGATTCTCAATCAGAAGACATACAAGAATAAACCAATGAACGCAAAAATAAGTGGAACAACAAATCACGGACTTTTTCTCTCTCCCTCTCTTTCTCTCTCTCTCTCAAATCCACACACACACACACACACACACACACACAAAAGTTAGCATTAGTTGAAGCAATGGTTTGAATTCATATTGGAATAACTTTAGGCCACAAAACAAATAAATTATTATATATAAGTACAAGTTATGCAAGTCAATTATTAATAAATATGGTTGTGTAAAATTATAAATGTAAAAAAATTTTAAACGACTTTTTTACAGAAAAAAAAACTTGAAGGCAAATAATTTGATTTATGGTTGGAATGATCAAAAGAAGAAATCAAAGTGACTAAGGATAACTTCTATTTTCTTACAGAAATTATTTACATAATTTCCTTGAAAAAATAAACATTTTTAATAAAAGCCTACTCTGTTAGTTGTTATAATAGATGACTTAGAAATACAAAATAGACAAAGGCTACAAATTCTACACAAAGGCAATTATTAAAAACATGGGAAATCAATGTATAAATGAGAGTAGACATAGGTAGTTCAGAGTAGAAATGTTTTGGGAAGGTTTTCATCCAATGAGATTTCATAGGATTTTTATATTTGTAGAAGGAACGGAATCCCGTCCTATATAGTATATAAAAATAACCATAATCACTGGTCTCAAGGATCCTACAAACCAAGAAAAAGAAACTATATCTATCTATCTATCTATCTATCTATCTATCTATCTATCTATCTATCTATCTTTCTATCTATCTATATAGATATATATAGTTTCTATATATATATTAATTAAATTATATATAAATTATATATATATATATATATATATATATATATATATATATATATATATATATATATATATAATGGAACTGCTATTTGACTCAGTGATCTCACTTCTAGGAATATATCCTAAAAATCCCAAAACATCAATCAGAAAAAAAATACACCCCTATATTCATAGCAATGCCATTTATAATAGCTAAGATCTGGAAACAGCCCAAGTGCCCATCAGCAGAGGAGTCGATAAAAAAGCAGTGGTACATTTACACCATGGAATATTATGCAGCTGTAAAAATAAGGATCTCTTAACCTTTGAGACAGCATGGAGGGATCTGAAGAGTATGATAGTAAGTGAAATAAGCCAGTCAGAGAAAGACAAATGTCACAGGATCTTACTCATATGTGGAATCTAATGGAAAAAATAAACAGATGACAAAAATAGATCCAGAGACATAGAAGCATGGAAAAGACTGACAAACCTTAGAGGGAAAGCAGGGGTGGAGAGATACTAACTGGGGAACTTACATGCATATATGCATAGCCCATAGACATGGACAATAGTGTGTGAAGGCCTGGGAAGGTGCAGGTAAGGAGTTGAGAGGGTCATTAAGAAAAACAAAATGGGACATATATAATACTTTCAACAATAAAGATTTTTTAAAAAAGAAGATACCATAAACATGAAATGTTCCAAGTTGGGGAAGTGGCTTGAATAATATCATCACCATCCTCCCTTTGGGAACTTCTTTAATTCAGATCTAAAATTATTTTTGAGGTGCCTTATATTCTATCTTAATTCTTCTTTCTTTTTGGAATAATACAGAGAACATTGATCATTATACATTACAACATTTTACTCATTTTTAATTAAATTTTAGAGTCACTGAAATATGTCTGACAAAACATGTCAGTATAATGTGAACAGGTAAAGAAGCTAGTGAAGTCATTGTCTTTCAGGTGAGTCTCATGGAAGAAAATGACTACAAGTGAAGCTTGTGTGCACATTTAAATTTCTCTCTTTTACATAATATTACATAACCTTTATTAAATAATTATTTAGTGTCTAGTTTTTTATTTTTTATTTTTATTTTTTAAAATCTTTATTGTTCAGATTACTACAGTTGTTCCTCTTCCCTTCCCCCATAGCTCACCTCCACTTGGTTCCCACTCCACCCTCTGCCCTTACCCCCCCCACTATCCTCATCCATAGGTGTACGATTTTTGTCCAGTCTCTTCCCACAGCCCCCACACCCCTTTCACCCTGAGAATTATCAGTCCACTCCCTTTCTATGTTCCTGATTCTATTATATTCACCAGTTTATTCTGTTCATCAGATTTTTTATTCCATTGATTTTTAGACTCACTTGTTGATAGATATGTATTAGTTGTTCATAATTTTTATTTTTACCTTTTTCTTCTTCTTCCTTTTCTTAAAGAACACCTTTCAGCATTTCATATAATACTGGTTTGGTGGTGATGAACTCTTTTAGCTTTTTCTTATCTGTGAAGCTCTTTATCTGACCTTCAATTCTGAATGATAGCTTTGCTGGGTAAAGTAATCTTGGTTGTAGATTCTTGCTATTCATCACTTTGAATATTTCTTGCCACTCTCTTCTGGCCTGCATAGTTTCTGTTGAGAAATCAGCTTACAATCATATGGGTACTCCCTTGTAGGTAACTAACTGTTTTTCTCTTGCTGCTTTTAAGATTCTCTCTTTGTCTTTTGCTCTTGGCATTTTAATTATAATGTGTCTTGGTGTGGTCCTCTTTGGATTCCTTTTGTTTGGGGTTCTCTGTGCTTCCTGGACTTGTGAGTCTATTTCTTTCACCAGGTAGGGGAAGTTTTCTGTCATTATTTCTTCAAATAGGTTTTCAATATCTTGCTCTCTCTCTTCTTCTGGCACCCCCATAATTCGGATGTTGGTAGGCTTGAAGTTGTCCCAGAGGCTCCTTACACTATCTTCATATTTTTGGATTCTTTTTTCTTTTTGCTTTTCCAGTTGGGTGTTTTTTACTTCTTCATACTTCAAATATTTGACTTGATTCTTGCGATCCTCTAGTCTGCTGTTGGATCTCTGTATAATATTTTTTATTTCAGTCAATGTATGCTTAATTTCTAGTTGGTCCTTTTTCATATCCTCAAGGGTCTCACTAGACTTATTGAGGGTCTTACTAAATTTATTGGCGGTTTCTAAAAGATTCTTGAGTAACCTTATAATTGTGGTTTTTAACTCTATATCCAGTAGTTTGCTTTTCTCCATTTCTGTCATTTGTGACCTATTTCTTTTTCTCTGCATTTTTTATGTTTCCCTGTGTTGATAGAGTGGCTTTCTGTGCTAGGTGTCCTATAGGGCTCAGTGGCTCAGCCTCCCCAATTACCTGAGGTGGACACTCTTGGTGAACCCCTTTGTGGGCTGTGTGCACAATCTTGTTGTAGTTAAGCCTTGATTGTAGTTGGTATCACTAGGAGGAATTGACCTCCAGGCCAATCGGCTGTGAGAGTCAGCTGTGTCTACAGTGAGAGAACTTCTGTGCTGGAAACACCCTTCTGGGGCAAGACTTGCTTCAGTGGGGCTTTGGTGCTCACTGAGTCTGCCCCCTGAGTGTGTCCCTTATGGATCTGAGGAGTTGTAATCTGGATGGTCCCACTCTGACCACCAGGTGCACTGGCACTTGAATCTCTAAGGAGGTGCTAATTTGGCCTCTGCCTGAGATCTGCAGATTCCTCTTCTTTGTTTGGGATTTGGAGGTGCCCCGATGAGGCCCAGCTGTGAAGCAATGCAAGCTGCTGTGGGGTCTTGGGCCTGCTTTTGGATGTTCTGGGTCTCTCTGACACAGCTGAAGTTTGTGAGGTAATTTTAGATCTCAAAGGGCCAGCCCATTCATATGCAAAAGCCTCTGCACACAGCTTGGGTGGGGCGGGGTCTCAGGGAATCAACAGGGCAGAGCAAACAGCTATGGCTGATCCTCAACCCTGCCTTAAGGGGCCCCGGGTCTCAGTGTCCCAAGGTCATCGCTGCAAACACCTCTGAGAGAAAGCCGCCCTCGAGTTCTGCCCGCTGCCAGACAGTCCAGTTTCTCTCCGTATGAGTCTGGGTCCCCAGAGACTCACTGGAACTGGAGTTCAGAGCAGTTGGGAGCTTGTGTCTTCCTCCTGATTGAAAAAGACAACCATGTCCTCAGTTGCCAGCCCTTTCCACGTGTGCCTCCGTACCTCTGCACTTTACTTCTGCACCTCCTCTGAGTCTCAGTGTGCTTTTCTCTTTCCTTCTAGTTGTAGAATTTCCACTCAACCAGCCTTCTTGTGGTTCTGGATGATGTCCATTTTGTCTTTTAGTTGTATTTTTGAAGTGGTTGTGCGAGGCAGCAATTTCAGGTGTTTACTTATGCAGCCATCTTGGTTTCTCCTAGTGTCTAGTTTTTTATATATACCATTTCATTTAATGTACCAAGAACTTATTTAATAGACCATCTTAAAATCTCCATTTTATAAATGGGAATTAAATAATCAGGTTGCATACCTAGTAAGAAATAGAGAGGAATTTAACTAGGTACTTTGATACCAGAGCCTATGTTATTAAATCATTATGTTTTTCAGAAGCTCCTTAATTATCCCTCTTTATGGACTTATTTGCCTTTAATTTCAGAGTAAAACATTCATAATATAAATTACAAGTTAATAGGGACATACTTTTATGGTATCCTCACAGTCTGAAACTTCAGAATTTAGTAATACTCTGAGTGGGCATGTTGCAATATAAAAAAGAACCTTATAGCTGGAAAGCATTATACTAAGTGAAATAAGTCAGTCAGAGAAAGATAAATATCACATGATCTCACTCATTTGTGGATTGTAATGAACAACATAAACTGATGAACAAAAACAGATTCAGAGACAGAGAAGCTTCGATCAGATGCTCAAACCTCAGAGGGAAGGGAGGGGAGGTTGGGTGTTAGGTGGAGAGATCAACCCAAGGACTTGTATGCATGTATATAAGTCTAACCAGTGGACACAGACACCAGGGGAGTACGGGCATGAGTGGGGGGGGGGGTGGAGCACTGGGGGGATAAGGACACATATGTAATACCTTAATCAATAAAGAACGGGGGGGGGGAAAGCAAAAAAAAAAGAACTATATAAAATCCCCTTTCATTTTGGTTTACCAAAAATACTGTTTCCCCACTCATAACCAGTAATTTCTGTTAAGAGTAGATGCAAACCCAGCCCTGGCCAGTTTGTTCAGTGGTTAGAGTGTGGGCCTATGATCCAAAGGGTTGCTGGTTCAATTAAGTTAAGGGCACACACCTGGGTTGCAGGTTACATCCCTGGCCTCATTCCCTCATTCGGGTATGTGCAGGAGACAACTGATCCAAGCATCTCTCTCATCCATGGTCTTCTCTCTCTCTCCCTCTTTCTCTCTCTCTCATCCTCTCTCTTTCTCTCCCCCTTCCTCCCTCCGTTCCACTTTCATATATAAATATATATATATATAAAATCTCTCCTCAGCATCTGTGTCATCTCAGTGTTGGCATCCTTTGATTGTCTTTTCTCACTCCAGTTGAAAATTTCTTTTTCTTGATATGACAAGTGGTTTTGGCTATATGCTGGACATGTTCAGAAAATTATGAAATTCAGGGTGTTATTTAAATCTCTTGTAGCAGGTGTCCTCTTGGCTGCACAGGGCTGGGAGGGGAGCACTGCAGTTGTAATAGTTTTTGATAGATTCTACATATGAGCTCTATTAGTTACATAACTTGCAAAAGTTTTCTCCCATTTTGTGGGATATATTATTTTCTTATTTCTTTGGATATTCTTTTAAAAAAATATCTTAATTGATTTCAGAGAGGAAGGGAGACGGAGAGAGAGAAACATCAATGATGAGAATCATTGATTGACTGCCTCCTGCACGCCCCCTACTGGGGATTGAGCCCACAACCCAGGCATGTGCCCTTGACCAGAATCGAATCCCAGGACCCTTTAGTCTGCAGGCTGATGCTCTATCCACTGAGCCAAACTGACTAGGGCATCTTTGAATGTTTTTTAAATTGCACTCATATACTCTGTGAGGGACATTCTTGGCACAAATGTTAGATCTTTTGTAATGTCTCACACATTCCTGAGGCTCTGTTCGTTTTTTTATAGTCTGCTTACTCTCTGTTGTTCAAATTGGATAATTACTGTTGTTATATCTTCAGAATCATTGATTCCTCTTCATTTTGCTTTTGTGCTCATCCATTTAAAATTTTTATTTTGGCTGTTATGTATTCCAGTTCTAAAATTTCCATTTGCTTCTTTGTTTTTTTAATCTTATATTTTTTTGATGAGGTATTTTTTTTTGTTTCAAGAATGTTTATAAATTCTGAAATACATATTTTTAAATATATTTTTATTGATTTCAGAGAGGAAGGGAAAGGGAGAGAGAGAAAGAAATATCAATGATGAGAGAAAATCATTGATCGGCTGCCTCCTGCATGCCCCACATGGGATCAAGCCTGCAACCCAGGCATATGCCCTTGACTGGAATCGGACCTGGGACCCTTTAGTCCGAAGGCTCATGCTCTATCCACAGAGCCACACCAGCTAGGGTGATTTCTGACATATTTTTTATGGTGGCTGCTTTAAAATCTTTATTGTATAATTTCAGCATCTGTGTCATCTCAGTGTTGGCATCCTTTGATTGTCTTTTCTCACTCCAGTTAAAAATTTCTTTTTCTTGATATGACAAGTGGTTTTGGCTATATCCTGGACATGTTCAGAAAATTATGAAATTCAGGGTGTTATTTAAATCTCTTGTAGCAGGTGTCTTCTTGGCTGCACAGGGCTGGGAGGGGAGCACTGCCTTGTTGCTATCAAGTGGGGAAATCCAGGTTCCCTCCTCAGGCTCCTCCAGGCCTCCTCTCTGCCTGGGCTGAGGGGGAGTAGCCCAGAGATACTGTGGGACAGGGAGGAAGCCTTGGTGGGCAGGGTGGCGGTGAAAGTGCCCAACCTGTGACTTCAGATGAGGATGGGGCCACATTCTGTGTATGACATCTGGCTTGAGTAGGGAAGTCTTTTGTCTTGCTAGGTTACCCTCCTTACATATCTAAGAAATATTAAGACATTGACTTCAGGCAACAAAGGACAATGACCCCTTGGAGATGGGAAACAAAACTATCCCCACTTACTATCTGGAAAAAGTGCAAGGCTCCAGGCAGCATCCTCCTGTCAGACCCGGGGGGTCACCCTGAGTTGAGAGCCAGGGGCAGTCAAGGTGGCTGGAGTTCACACGGGAGAATTCCTTAGGAGGGAGCTGCACAGCAAGAGCACTGAGGTCTGCAGAAGGACCCATCAACCCATCAATTACTTGTGGGCGAAAGAGTGAGTGCTTGTGAGGAAATTACTCCTGACCAAGGAAGACCTACCCAAAAGGATTAGAGGAAGCGGTGTTTAGAGCTGAAAATAGTGCCTGCCTTCAACAGCCGTAGTGGAAAACCTTGTAACTCCTGTGGCATTGGGAGAGCAGTGGGAGGACTCTGGACGCAAGAGTGGAAAAATTAGCCCCACAGTAAACCTAGCTCTGGTCCCAACTTACAAACCTTAAAAGCAAGGCTCAAGTAGAACACAACGGTTTGCAAGTAACTGTGTTCCAGAAAAAAGCTTAAGAACATTTGTAAGAATACAAAATATAACACCCAGCGAAGTACAATTCACAGTATCTGGCCTCTAATAAGAAATCACAGAGGTGCAAAGAAGCATGAAAATAAAACCCATACTGAGGGGAACACCAGCCAGTTGAAAATGTCCAGAAATAACACAATCATTGCATCAGTAAACAAGGACATTGAAACAGATCAGTAGGCAAGGACTAGAGGAAAAAACAGCATGTTAGGAGGCATGGAAGACCAAAAATATGCAAATCAAATTTCCAGAGGTGAAAAATATACTGGATGTGGTCAGCAGATTAGACTGCAAAAGAGACAAGTGAACTGAAGACATAGCAATAAAAGAAATACCCAAAGTTAAACAGGAGAAAGACTGAGGAAGAAAGGCTCTCTGGTGTCTACCCTCCGGGTGATGTCTCAGTCTTAGTGTTGCTATGGAAACCCCAAGAGAACCAAGCCAGACAAGTCAGGACACCACACCCACATCTGCGCATGGTCGTGCCCAAGAAAGGAAGGGTTCTTTTTATCCATCCCCGCCCCATACACCTCTCCCAACCACCTGGCCACTCGCAGGCCCTGATGGCTGCTGCAGCCACCTCTGTTCTTCCTCAATGCTCTGTCTGGGAGACCATTTATCTGGGCCCAAGGAGAACAGAGCTTGCTTACTGCTCCCCAAGACTGCGAGCTAGGTTGTTCTCCCACGTCAGCAGGAGTTCTCGTTGAGAAGAGTTTTGGGACGGGAAAGAGTGGGACCCTGTGTCTGAAACATCACCATTAGAGCCTTCCTTGCAGATTTTCAAGGGTCTTCCAAAACAAGTAGCACTTCTAAGCCCAAAGAGCTTAGAAGGGCAGAGGAGAGCCTGCATTCAGCCAGGCTTGGGGAACGTGGGGGGGGGGGGCGCGGGACAGGGAACAGGGGGAGGTGTTCGTCTACGTGACCCCTCTGCAGGATGGCCCAAGCCTGCCTGGGCTCTGGGTTGGCCTTCCCTGGCTTCAGGGCCCCTTGGGCATGATTCAGTGTCATGGAACCTGCTTCCCTGTCTGCACAGTAGAAATGACAATAGCTCCTACCTAATAGAATTGTCATGAGGTGGCAGTAAAGAACCTGTGAGGAGCTCTTAGCTGCAGTCACACCAAGAAAGACACCAGTGCCTGGGGACTTCATGTTTAACCCTTGAGGGAACCAAGCTCAGCAGAGGGTGCTGGCCAGGATAGAGCCCAATGCCGACCACATGGTAGCTTTCTCCCCGCTCCATCACCCCCGTTCCCCACCTTCCTACCTGGTGAGCTGGAAGCCCTTGCCCTTTCCATTACTGTGGGAGCCTTGCTATGCCAGGGCAAGGAGGGCACCCTGGGGACAGACTGCCCCCAAAGGGGTCAGACACCTTTGATGTTGGCACCAGGGGCCAGCGAACTGTTTGACTCTGGTTAAGTGGGGTGAAGGGCAGGACAGCCCTATCGGAGCATCTGGCCACCCAGGCAGCTCCCTGGCATGCTGTGTCAGTGTGCATTCCTGTCATTGTTTGCCCAAGGCAGGGCACAGGTTGAAACTGGAGGCCCAGCCCCGCTTTTAGAAGTGAGAGGTCCATGGAAATATGCTGTCTGTCCACCTGTGCTTCCCCTGCTGGCCATTCTTCCTGGGCTGGGTGACAGCATGAGTCAGAAGGGACCCTCTGGACCGATGCACTTTCTCCTCCCACAGTCACTTTCCATCCTGAGAGCCGAGGAAGCCACTGTCCTAGCCTTGCTCTGGGGGGTGGGTATGGGAGATCTTGTGTGTGGCGGGTAGGGGTGGTGGTGGGAGGTGGATAGCCAGGACACCCAGGAGCAGGTGCATGCTGGGGGTGGGGACACCTCCATGGAGGACGTGGCCTGCCAGCTGGGCAGGGTTTAGGCCAGCGGATGACCATGTGGTCATCACCACCATCATCATCATTGTCACCAACATTCATAGCTCAGTGTGTGAAGAGTGTGCTGTCTGATTGTCACATGATGCCCATGACAGCCATGCCTCACTCCAGCTGGTGAGTGTCCACAGGTCGTCATTAGTTCTAACCTCAGAAACTGGAGGCCTCTGAGGGGCCACGAGCCTGAACACTGTCCCCACACTCAGGGACAGCTCTTGGCTTTCTGCAATGTCATCAGTGCAGGTTGCTAATTCAGCCCCTCTGTTCTGCCTTAGTGACAACCACAGAAAGCAGCCGGATATCTTAAAAGAGGAGCGTGTACTGCCCAAAGGTCCCTCTGTGTACTGGCTGTATGACAGGCTGTACCTTCTCTTTATAAGAGTAGCATTCCATTGTAGATGTACACTAATCCATCCATTTGTTCACTGATGGACACTTAAGTCACATCCATGTCATGGCCATCCTATATAATAAAAGGCTAATATGCAAATCAACCGAACGGTGGAACGACCGGTTGCTATGATGCACACTGACCACCAAGGGGCAGACACTCAATGCAGGAGCTCCCCTGGTGGTCAGTGTATTCCCACAGGGGCAGTGCCGCTCAGCCAGAAGCCAGGCTTATGGCTGGCAAGTGCAGCGGCGGCAGTGGCGGGAGTTTCTCCTGCCTCTGCGGCAGCACTAAGGATGTCTGACTGTCCGGGAGCCCTCGGGGATATCTGACAGCAGGCTTAGGCTCACTCCCCCCAAGGGCTCAGGCCTGTGAGAGGGCACAGGCCAGGCTGAGGGACTCCCCCTCCCCCCGCCCCAGTACACGAATTTCGTGCACTGAGCCTCTAGTTGTGAACAATGCTGCTATGAACATGGGGTACAGATATCTCTGGGATCGTGATTTCCTTATGCTGAGTGAAATGAGTCAGCTAAAGAAAGACAAATACTTGTGATTTCATATGTGGACATTAAAAATCTCATAGAAACAGATCAGATTTGTAGCTGCCAGAAGTGGGGGTTTGGAGGGGGGGTAGGAGAATTGGGTGAAAGTGGCCAAAAGGTGCAGACTTGCAGTTTTAAGATAAATAAGTCTTGGGGATCTAAGGTACAGCATGGAGACTATAGTTAATAATAATGGATTATATATTTGAAAGGTGCTAAAAGAGCATATCTTAAAACTTGTCGTTGTAAGGGAAACAAATTTGTAACTATGTGCGGTGGCAGATGTTAACTAGACTTACTATGCTGACCATTTCACAGTATATATACATGTCAAGTCAAGCGGTACACGTGACACTATGGCTGGCTTCTCCCTGTGCCCTTTGGAACCTTTGATGTCACTAGTCAGGGAACTAGTGACCTGGAAGGACTTGCTTGGCATGACTGTGTCCGCTGCTCCCGGAGGCACAGGAGCTCGGTCATGGCGAGATGTGGCAGTGACGGGAACGTGGGGGCTCTGAGCCAGACCCTTTGAATGGAACCGCACCGCCTTGCTGTGTGACCTTGGGTAAGTCATGTAGCCTCTCTCTCAGATGCCTCGTCAAAATGGTATCGAGCACAAATGATGTCACAAGGATTACGTGAAGGAGTGAAGCGCCCCCAGCAGCCCAGGCACCCAGTGTCGCTGACAAGTCTCCCCTTCCTGCCCTGGTGACCGTGTGTTGGCTGAAGCAAGTGGTGGAAGCTGAGCACCTGCGTTTATCAGGCTCCATAGTATCTGTAGGGCCTGGCACTGTGACTCCCCAGGTTAACAGTGAGGGAAGCAAGCCACTGGAGAACCCCAGCCTCTGCCTCCAGCACCCCAGCTCCTAGCCGTGGCCACAGCCAGGGATGGTGGAGGCACACAAAGGCCTTTGAGTCACACACAGAGGGGGGGAAATCGCTGTAATTTGTTTTTCCAAATTGTGTTATTTTAAATGCCCTGGGTGAGTGCCCATGTGAGTGCTCATGTGCAGGGACACTCAGCTGGGCCAGAGGCACTTTGTCCCCTGAAAGGCCCCATTGTGACCCCAAACTGGCCTGAGTGGTCCCGGAACAACAGGCCCTTGTGTGGCCCCAAAGGCTACTCACTCCGCCCACGGTTGGCAGTGCGAGCATTTTGCTCTTCAAGGTCAGCACAGGGAGGCTGTGGGTTCTGACAAGTCTCTTTAGTTCTGTTCTAGAATGTCGGTGAGGCCCAGCCCCAGTGAACTGTGTCCTCCCCAGAGGATGTAACCAGGGGGGACCAATGTGAGCAGAAGGGAGGATCAGGGGTCTGTCCCCTGAATGCAGATGAAGCCCCTCCCAGGCCACCCTGCCCTGCTCAGAGAAGGCTCCCAGGAGGTGCCACCAGGGTCCCCATGAAGCCAGGGGCCACGGCCACTGTAGCCACAGGCGAGGACCTGCGCCAGCCCGGCTGGATTTGATCCACAGCCGTCTTTGCTCTGTCCTCCCGTGATGCGCACCCTCACCACACACGTGTGACTGTGGTGGGGTCTGCTCTGAAAGCTTTGGCTCTGGGTCACATTGCAGACATCAGCCTCTTCTCTTCTTTACAAAGCAGTGCCATGACACTGGCACCGCTGGGACTTCACCCTCCAGTGGTCAGGGGCAGTGCCTCTGAAGGCCCTTGCCCCCTGGCATGGGGCACACTACAGGGTCTCATCTCACTGTCACTTCCCAAGGGGCTGGAGGACAGATTTGCAGGAGGGCAGGTCTGGGCCCTGGAGGGTGGTAGGTGAGCACAGGGCTCCAGGGACAGCAGGAGCAGGACCTGCGTGCAGCTCCCGTTCTCACCACCTGAGTGGAGGCGTCCTCACCTGTGAAGCGACAGTAGTGGTCATCTGCGGTGGCCACTGGCAGGATGAAAGGACCCTACGGGTATGTAAGGTGTATATGCTGTGGGTACCGGACCCAAGGAGAGAGCTCCAAAGATGGCAGAAAGATGGTTACACACATGCAGGTGTGGGCCTCAGCAGTCGTGGGCGGGTGTTGGTGCTACCTGTCCTTTGGTCCAAGTCAGGGCCACCAAGCAGGCAACATATAAAGAATGCCCCACTGGCTGCTGGGGTGGCACCAAGATAGGCCCCAGAGGAGGTCCCCTCCTGCCCAACACCTAGAGACAGAATGGGGAGGCATGGTGGCCACAAGAAGCTTTGGGGGGCAGACACCATCCCATACCTTGAGGGACCAAAGGTCCCAGCACACAGTCGGTGCTCAGTCAGTGCTCATTCTTTGCAGAGGCCCGCCCATCAACCAGTACTAGTATTTGGACCTGCAAACACTTCTAAAATAGCTGATGCAGGAACTGAGCAATGAGATGCAATGGGGGAGGGGGGAAAGGGTGGCCTGTGGGGAAGGAAATTGAAGCCAGGGGAGGGCATTTTGAGGCTGCCCCTCCCATTAACATCCATTATGAACTAATGCAAATCAAAGACCAGATGAAGCTGCCGATTGTAAAATTAAGTCGAGGTGGGAGAGTCCCCTGCAAAGCCTTGGTCTGGTTAAGGGTTCCACAGTTGGGCCCATTTGCAACTGAGAAAGAGAAAGTAGAGAAAGATCATATCCAAGTTTAAAGAGTGGGATTAAAATGTGGAAACCTTGAGAAATTCAACTAAGCCTTCCGCTTCTCTTTTTTGATTGGGGGAAGAGGGTCAAAAATAAAGTTCCATTAGCATCATGGTGCCAACTCACTGGCAGTTTTTTTTTAAAAAAAATGAGACTTCCCTCAATCATTTGATTGTAAATGTTGTTAAACACCTGACAAACTTCCTCTCATTTCTTAATTCAGGGGAAAACCCCAATCAAACCTTTGCTCCTGCCCGGCTCGGTTGGTTGGAGCAACGACCCGTACACAGAAAAGTTGAGGGTTTGACTCCCAGTCAGGGCACATATCTAGGTTGTGGGATTGATCCCCGGTTGGGGCATGTACTGGAGGCAACTGATCAATGTTTCTCTCGCATTGATGTTTCTCTGTCTCCATTCCTCTCTCTCAAATCAATAAAAAAATATCCTAGGTGAGGATTTTAAAAAAAACCCTTTGCTCCTAATTTACTGTGAAGATTTTATTTACATTTGGTGTTAAGTGGACTCATTAAAAGTGCCCCTTTTCTGCTACCATTACCCTGGGATAGTAAAAGACAACCCGAAAATACCCGAGGCCCAGTTCAGCCATGGGGTCCCCAGGGTGGAAGGGAGGTAAACAGTCTACTAGTTGAACCTCTGCCTGACCCTTCAGCCTTTGCCCTGCGTGGCCGCTGGCAGGTCAGGCAGCCTCTGCCTGTGCAGCCCATGGCCAGGAGCTGACTGTGTGAGGCACCCCCTCTGGTGTCCCAGTCGGAACATCACTAACTTCTCTGGGCGGCAGGACAAAGGCGCATTTGATGCCGAGAGCTGGGCTTTCAGGAGTCCTGAGTGCCCTCCTTCCTAACCGCCCTGTCCTTTCAACCCAGACACCTCATACCCGCAGCAGGCGCTCACCATTGTCACACTGCACTCTGGAGTCTGGTCCTCTTTCTCTCTTGTGAAGTGGCCCAAGGAAATACTAGGACAGTTGGCTATCCACGCCCCTACCTGGAGCAGAATCGGCGCACACGTCCGAGCGCTTCTGATCAGCTGCCCGGAGAATGAGAAGCAGCTTCTGCACCTCGTTTTCTGTGGCTTAAAGACGTTCTAAATGAGCACAGACCCTTGTCTTGTAGGGAAAAGAAGGGGACCCTCAGGCTGGTACTTGGGGAGTGTCCAGGGAGGATGAAGCCATCCTGGCACACGCCCTGGTAGCTGGGGCGGGTGGATGCCCAGTGCCAGGCTCTGAGATCACTGCAGTGGCCGAGCACACAGCTGCCACCTGAACTGCCATCTGTCGCTGCCTCTAGAGTCACTCTGAGCCCAGGAGGCCTCAGAAAGAAAGCGGACGTGATGGCATTCCCGATACAAAAACACCCACCAAAGCACTGGACATAAAGGCACTTTATGGAGTGTCTCGAAGGCTTATCATCTTCCACCGTGGACACTGTGAACATTTGTTGGGCGAGTTTTATTCCTGGTGACGGGTAGAATCTCCGTGAAGACTTAGAAACACGCCTCGACATGGGTGCTCCGAGAGCCCGGGACAATTCTGAGAGTTCGTGAGATCCGTCCAGCGTCAGCAGGGCCTTCGTTCCAGGGTCTCTCTGATCACAGCTCCCATTTCCCACCCCCATGGTGCCCTCCACCCCACCCCCCCAAAACAGGAAATGACCCAAGAAAGACAGACCTCGTTGGAGGTTAAAGGTGGCTGGCCCCCAACTCCAACACGAGGTCTGTGGGACAGTAAACATAGAAGCAGTGTTGGGCTTTTTTGGTTTGTTTTCTTTTTTCCCCCACGGAGAGCATGCCTGCATTCTACAAAGTTATGCTGGAAGGCGGGCTTGTCAGTTAGCACATCTGGGTGTTAGGCTAAAGTTCTTCCTCCGCTTTACGAAGACTTCCATCGGATTAAAGAAAACACGGCGTGGGCCACGTACAGCAGCGTGGCTACGTATGAAAACACCTGAAACCAAGACGAATGACCATTAGCGGGCAGGCTGGGGACAGGGCAAGGAGCGGGCTGTGCACCAGGTGGCTGCTCGCGCTCGTTCAGGGCGACAGACCCACCCTGTGCGGCCAGCCACTGCTTCCCACCACTCACGTGGCACTTCCTTGCTGAGCCCAGATGCAGCCCCAGAATGCTTTCGGCACAGAGCTCCAGCTGGCCAGCCCATCCACTGGACTGGGCGTGCAAGGTCAGCTATCTACCTTCTTGCCCGATCATGTGGGCGCCACCATCTAGAAACAGGGCCTCAGAAAAAGAGGATCCACTACTCTCCATGGAACACTTCCCTCCTCCACACCAGCAGGACCAGAGCCCACCAACTGCGGCCCCAGCAGCCTCTGCTGAGAAATAGGAACATGTGGGTTTGTTGCCCCTGGTGAAGGTCCCGATGATGCCTGGACAACTCAGACCCCAGCAGGATTTTCTTCTACGACTCTTCATGTCACAGGCCTGGGTGAGGGGCCAGGCTCACAGGAAGTGAAGGGCAGGCACCCAGAGGAGGGATTTTGAGCTTTTGCACAAAAGGGGGTGCTTACTGAGAAAGCTGCTGGAAGACAAGGCCAGCCGCTCTGGCGCTGGGAAGGAAGGCCTGGAAATATGGCTATTGGTCGCTTGATGGCTGTCACACCCCTGACTTTCCCCCTGGGCCCCCTGTACTCCCATCACCCCACTCTGGTGGCTGGCCTCCCTAAAAGCTGCCTGCCCTCAAGTCAACTATCTGCACCTGGTTTTATGACCTTGGGCTCAGGGTCAAGAGTTTCCAAGCCAGGCACAGCATTTAGGGTGGCCACGCTTCCGTGACTTTGGAAAATGCCCATTAACAGCGGCGGCACCGTGCTGCTCTGTCCCCTACTCCACACATGGGCGAACCCTTCAGTCTCGTTGGCCAGGGGCGATGAGTAAGCCGAGTTACTTAATAACAAACATAAGAGAACTCATCCGGGGACTCCCAAGTCCCCTGTCTGGAAGGAGCAGTCACACATGTCTGCGCAGCCCCCTAAGAAGACCTCCCCCACCAGCAGGGGGCAGTTCCCCGTCTGGGCAATTCCAGACCCATGAGAACCCTCCACAGAAACTCCTCAGAAGTTCCCACGGGAACAGGAAACAAGCTCCCGGGGCCCTGGTTCTCCCCCGTGACCTGGCGTGGTAACAGTGCCTACATCCTAGGGGCTGGGAGGGTCGAAGGAGAGTGTTCCCGGGGGACTCCCAGGCCGGACACTCGGCTGTCATGTCTCTTCCCTCCTTGAAGGCCGGGCACACAGCCCTGGGCCAGCCCGGGCCTGGGCAGCGCAACACTGACTGATGGCGAGGCGAGCCTTGGGCCATCACTGCCCTTCCCCGGGCTTTGCTTCTTCAGAAAGGAGGGGAAGGTGTGGTTCATTCAAAGTTAGTGAACTGAAACAATAGAAATGGGGCCTGTGTGTGTGTGTGGGGGGGGGGGGGGGGGTAGGCTGCGAAGGCAGAGGCTGGAGGACTCACCACAGCGGAGATGTTCTCGTGGTACTGCCTGTAGGTGTAGCCCTCGTACATCTGGATGGTGGCCAGCGCTTCCAGGACGGAGGCGCTGAGGTAAAACAGGGCGGCGGTGCAGTGGTAGGCTGCGTCCTGCGGGGTCAGAGAGGTGGGGCCCGGCGTGGATGTGAGGGACAGTCCACGTCTGTCCTCACCCGGCCTGGCTTCGGTCCCCCTTACCCTCCCATCACCACCCCCGCCGGTGCCCTCCTCACAAACTAATCGGCGCTTCCCCGCAGAGATTTCTCTCACTGGTTTGGGGCCAGAGCAAGGGCTTCGATGAAGAAGGGACGCTGTTTTCCCCTGAGGTGGGACCAAGAAGGGGGGGCGGGGCACAAGAGCAGCTCGGCATTTATTTAATCGGTGGAAATGGCTCCGGACCTGAGCAGTTCCCAGTCCCAGGGAGGATGTGGCCTTGGTGGCCAGCGCAGGGCAAGAGGCCCAGGCAAATCCGCACCCGCTTCAGGGCAGGTAACAGCAGGTTCTCAAGTGTTACCCTCTTCATGGGCCTCGAGGCAGAATTTATGCGGATGGAGACCACAGGTCATCTCCCGCCCCCTTCCATGTCCCTCGCTGGCAACCCTGCTGGAGGAGGCGTGACTGGGAGCTGGGCAATAAGCATGGCCTCACATCGGGCAGCCAAGGCCAACGCCAAGGGCAAGGTGGAAGCCAGCCCTCCGGAGGAAGGAGGGGCCACGAGGACCTGGCCGGTGCCGGCAGTGAGGGCAGGGGTGGGCTGCTGGGTTTCCGTGAAGAAGACCGCCCGGCGGCAGGGAGCCCTGGCTGCCTGGACAGCTTGAACTTGGAACATGGGTGGGCCACGTCTACAGGGCAGCCTCGCCCAGCACGGGAAAAGCCCGCCTCCCGGGAAGAGGGTCCAACACTGCTATCCCCCCTCCCCTCCCAGACATCCCAGGCTGGGACTCACCAGGGTGACCCAGGAAGCCTCCCCTCCGTGGGCACCGATGATGTACAGGACGAGCAGGGTAGTGGTGGCCACGAAGCAGAACACAGACACGAACATCACCCATCCCTGGACCAGTGGCATGGGCACCAGTGACGAGGCGATCAGAATCCACACCAGGCCCCCGAAGACCTGCAGAGGGAGCGCGGGAGGGAGGGGTGAGCATGGGGCTGGGGAGGGCCAGACCCAGAGGTCACGCTGGGCAGGAAACGGAAGGGAGGCAGAGAGCACGCGGACACTGTCCTCATGGGGAAGACTCTCTCATCCCCTCTAGGCTCGGATCACCCCTCCCCGTCTCTCCAATCCCCTGCCTGATTGCCTTTTCCATTTTTAAAAATACAATTCAGATTTTCAATTTGATAAATGCTTATATCACATTTATATACCAGGCACTGTCCTGAAAATATTAACTCAGGCCCTGACCGGTGCGCCTCGGTTGGTAGAAGTGTTGCTCAGTCCACTGAAAGGCTGGAGGTTCGATTTCCGGTCAGGACACAGAGGTTTCAGGTTTGATCCTCAGCCCTGGCTGGGGAGCATGCGGGAGGCAACCAATCGATGTTTCCCTCTCTCCCCTTCTGTCTAAAAAATAATCAATGAAAATGTCCTCAGGTGAGGATTAAAAAAAAATATATATAAAATCTTAGTTAATCCTCACAACAACCATATGAGTGAGGTACTGACCCATCTGTCAGAAATTGAGGTACATAGAAGTAGGTAATGTATCATCTAGTTTATCATTAGAAGGGTTGTTCTTTATTCTGAGGTTATATCCTTCCTAGTATTTTGATATTAAAATATCCTTTCCTTTATGAAATGGTAGTGACCAGCAAAATAAACTAGTCACCCTGTGTCATTAGCGTTTTGTTTGGTTTTTGAAATTTGACCCCTGAGATCCCCAAGTCTGGGAGGTGTGCTGACACCTGGAGTCCAGCTGGAGTGGAGAGGGCCCAGGTCAGCCCAGTCTCCCCACGCGGCCTAGGACAGGCCTGGGAGAAACACTGCCCATTGTTACCCGAAAGACACCCCCGTGATGTCCAGAGTCAGTGAGCCCATGTTTTCAAAGAGGAGCGTGAGGACAGACATGGGGCTCAGTGACGCCCCTCAATGCCACCGTTCCACGTTTCGAGGACGCGCTCGCGTGAATCCTTTGAGATTTTCTTCCCTCTCCTCGTCCCCCTTCATCCCAGTGAAATCAGCTCAGCCTCACCCCCGCCCCACCCAGTCAAGGCCTGTACGTGGAGCTGGAGATGGTGGACATGGCTTTGCAGTCAAAGGTTCCCAGGTGCTGGGGTGTGTGGCACTGGTTTTCTAAGCGTCTGCTCCCAGCCCTATGTGCCCTGTGGTCTGAACTCATGCGGTCCCTGCTCCCCCCTGCTGGGTAAGAGAGCCCACGGTCCTCATGCGTGCTCTCGGCCACTGAGCTGAGAAACACCAGGAGAGAATCACATTTGATGGAAAAACCAGTGCAGTGAAGAGTCTGGATTTATCAAAACCAGGCTGGGCCTAATGCATCAGATATGGGCCTCTGTGCCCAGAAAGCCTTCTTATTGATGCATCTGAGCTGCCCGAGGCCCGTGACAGAGCCAGTAGGCCACAGGTACACCTTACAATAACGAGCAAAATCAATTAACTACAAACCCTTGGGCAGCCATAGAACAAGATGCGTGTGCAGATTCCACCCACGGTGGCCTTTAGGATCAAGCAGATGGCTCGGCCTTTTCCATATGGGCACTGACAAAGGGACTCGAGCGTGCTGATAGGCATGCAGGACGTGGATTTAGGAGGCAAGAGAGAGTGGCACGGAGAGGAGGAGGAGGGGGGTCAGTTCCTGGCTGGTTGGCAGAGGCAAGGGTCTAGGATACTCCTCTCCTGAGCATCCCC
>NW_005871379.1:708635-738669 GCF_000147115.1 Myotis lucifugus
GGGGTGCACTCGTGATAGGACCTGTGTGGGGCCCGTGGGGGGTGCACTCGTGATGGGACCTGTGTGGGGCCCGTGGGGGGGGTGCACTCGTGATGGAACCTGTGTGGGGCCCGTGGGGGGGTGCACTCGTGATGGGACCTGTGTGGGGCCCGTGGGGGGGTGCACTCGTGATGGAGCCTGTGTGGGGCCCGTGGGGGGGTGCACTCGTGATGGGACCTGTGTGGGGCCTGTGGGGGGTGCACTCGTGATGGAGCCTGTGTGGGGCCCGTGGGGGGTGCACTCGTGATGGGACCTGTGTGGGGCCCATGGGGGGGGTGCACTAGTGATGGGACTTGTGTGGGGCTCATGGGGGGGTGCACTCGTGATGGGGCCTGTGTGGGGCTCATTAAGGGGGTGCACTCATAATGGGACCTGTGTGGGGCTCATTAAGGGGGTGCACTCATAATGGGACCTGTGTGGGGCTCATTAAGGGGGTGCACTCATAATGGGACCTGTGTGGGGCCCGTGGGGGGTGCACTCGTGATGGGACCTGTGTGGGGCCCGTGGGGGGGGTGCTGAATCACAACACTTTTTAAATTTTAGCTCAGTGATATGGTTATTTGGGGAAAAATTAACTGTAAAATACATTAACACACGGGTGGCACCTGAAATGGCAAAATCTGAGGAGGTGGCTCTTAGCCCCTGGCCCACAGACCATTTAACTTTCACCTGGACTCTTCCCCGGGTTGTCGGCTAGAACCAAGGGCCAGAAAAATAAGGTGAATTCCGAGTGAAGTCGCTGCCCTGAGGGCTCGCCATGGGGTCCTGAATATGCTCTCGCTGGATGTGACCGTATCTGGTGTCCAGCTCCTGGCACCCATGACAGAGGGAAGCTGCAAGGTGAATCCGGACCTCCTGATCAGCTTCAGGTGGGGTTTTACCTCATGAAGACTATGCTCCAGCTCTGTAGAAAAACAGGCCTCCTCCCTTCCTCTTCCTCTCTCTCTCTCTCTCTCTCTCTCTCTCTCTCTCTCTCTCCTTCCTGGAGTCTATGGTAAGAACCCATCCCACCTCTGGGTATAGCCCACCTTGCAAAGGTCCTTCAGAAAATTATGCTGACTTCCTTTTCGTTTCATGGTTTACCTATAATGGTAGGTTTCATACTGAGATGGTGGAGAGAAATTCTTTTAAATGAGATGTAACTCACATGCCACACAATTCACCCATGTCACGTGTACGATTCGACGGTTTTTCCCACATTCACAGGGCTGTGCAAGCATCATCCCCAGTCCACTTAGAACAATTTCATCACCTCAGAAGAAATCTTGTGGCCTTTAGCTATCGCTCGCCTCCACCCCTCCCATCCCTACTTCACAACTCACCAACTCTGTCCCTATAGATGCCCCTGTTCTCAACTTCCACATGAGTGCAATCATGTAACACGTGGACTTTTGTGATTGGCTTTTTTCATTTAGCACAATGTCTTTCAAGGTGAGAAATTCTCTCTCAGGGAGACTTTTACAAAATACCTCTATCTCGAAACACACTCATGGCCCTTTCTGACCTCCACCATTTGAGGGACACCACGTGGATGTGTCTCATCTCTCTGGGGGCCTCCAAACTGGAAAGAGCTGGGGACTCTTCTAAGGCAATGCCACCAGGCCCACCTGCCCCAGAAACATGTTTAAGTTACACATCACAAGAAGGGACTGTTCTCAGCACAGACGACATGACTAAACCCCACAGCTTTTGCTCCCAGGAGACGGGTAGTGGGCCTGCCTTCTGCCCTCACGGCCCTGCCCAGGAGGTACCCAGGGGAGAAAGGCAAGGCAGCTGCTTCAGGAGGGAGCCACAGGGGGCCACCTAGGAGGGCTGCTGAGGTGGGAGCAGAGCAGCCCTGGGGACAGGGGGCTGAGCTGTGGAGAGACCCTATTCCCAGCTAGACATGTGTGAGCAGGGCCCTGGGCACAGGCGCCACTGTTGTGAGAATCCCAGGGCGGGGCTGTGTGAGAAGCTGTGACCGCTCTGCTCCCTGCCACAGGTGAGGTCCCCGTGTCACCTGCGTGGAGCAGCATTTGCATGTGAGCCCTGAAAGGCGCTACCACATCCGACAGCAGAGGCTGTGGCAAGTGATCCAACCTCATGGCCTCAGCTTCCTAGTCTGTAAATGACAAGTTGCCGCTGTCGCCCCTCATTGCACTAGTGCCGTGGTCGGCAAACCGTGGTTCGTGAGCCACATGCGGCTCTTTGGCCTCTTGAGTGTGGCTCTTCCACAAAATACCACGTGTGGGCGTGCTCGTATAGTGCAATTGAAACTTCGTGGCTCATGTGCAGAAGTCAGTATTTTGTGGAAGAGCCGGTATTTTGTGGAATAGCCACACTCAAGGGGCCAAAGAGCCGCATGTGGCTTATGAACTGCGGTTTGCCGAGCCGCAGTTTGCCAACCACAGCACTGGTGTGAGCTGGCTGGAACTACAGATGTGAGCATGAAGCTTCTAGCACCCTGCTCAGCACCATCCAGCACCGGGGGTAAGACATGCACAGCTCCGTGCAGATGGACACAGAGGCCACCAGTTTCACGGCAGGATGATGACCAGGCCCGGTGGGCTGGGGCAGGGCCCCAACCAAATCTTGAAGGGAGAGATGCACTTGGTTGGTTAACTAGGACAAAGGCCCAAGAAGCAGCTTTTTTGGGGGAGGAAAAAGGATCTGCCAGCCCAGCAGATGCTGAGGCAGCAGTGAGGGTGTCAGAAGGCCGGGAAGCTGCGCATGAAGTGAGGGGCAAGGAGTGGCAGGACACGGAGCTCGAGGGAGGGTGAGTTTCGAGAGAGAACTGACTGGAAAAAGTGCAGGCCTCCCAGGCCGCACAGGCAGAGCTGGGATTCTGCGTGAATCATGGGACCAAGGCAAGCCAGGAGCTGCCCCACTCTGCCCAGCAAGTGTGCAGAGAGCAAACAGAGCAAGGGCTGCACCCACACCCAGCAGATAAGGCACCCTGGGCAGGGAGCAGTCCCTCTGTCCCAGCCACAGGACCCCACTGGCCAAATATTTGTCAAGAGCAAGGGGGTAGGTGAGGGTTCAAGCATTTCCCTTCACGAAGAACACTCTCACTGGCCCCAGCTTCCAGGACGCAAACGCTCAGAGGCCATCACCCACCGCCCCTGCCTGCAGGTCACCATCGACCATGACAGGGATGGCGCCGGGTGGTCTCAGACAATCGTCTCTAAGTCCCTGAGCTGAACTCTCTCTCTGGGACTCAGATCCCCAAGCTGGGTGGCAGGTGGGACCTGGGCTAACACGGTGTGGTTCTCAGCTCTACTCCTCATTCCAGTCACTCGAGACA
Organism: Myotis lucifugus; assembly: GCF_000147115.1. NCBI lineage: Eukaryota > Metazoa > Chordata > Mammalia > Chiroptera > Vespertilionidae > Myotis > Myotis lucifugus. The sequence continues at coordinate 711,958 of NW_005871379.1, forward strand.
CCTTGGAAAAGCACCAATGCCCAGGGTCTGACTCTACTGGGCAGAAGCAGTTACAGGACAAGCGACAGACACCCAGGCTCCCGTTGAAGGCCTTGGCAGGTGTTTCCCTAACAGCCCCTGGAGGATGCTCTGGAAACTCCTGTCAGACAGAAGGAGGGCTCCCGTCTCCAACGCCCAGCCGGCCAGCCTGTGACACCAGCCATGCACTGCTCCAGCTCCTGCCTGGGTTCTTGATGCCAAGTTTCCTTTCTTCCCCTATCCTCACCTTAAGCCTCAATCCCCGTCTTACCTTGAACGTGAGCTCATCCTCAGGTGTCCTCTGGACACAGGGACACAGCCTCAGCGTCTACGAATGGGGGCTGAGCTGGTGATTGGGGCCCTAACTCCCCTAGTGTTTCAGGACTGGAAACCTTCCTTCAATTCAGGCTGATTTGGATGCTGAGCCTCGCTGAGGTTTTCTGAGAACAAAGATCATGTACAAAACTAAACAAAATTCTGCCCTGGCTGGTTTTGCTCAGTGGATAGAGCGTCGGCCTGTGGACTGAAGGGTCCTAGGTTTGATTCCAGTCAAGGGCACATGCCGGGGTTGCAGGCTCGATCCCCAGCAGGGGGTGTGCAGGAGGCAGCCAATCAATGATTCTCTCTCATCATTGATATTTCTATCTCTCTTTCCTTCTCCCTTCCCCGCTGAAATTAATAAAAAATATATTTTTAAAAATTAGACAACATTCCCAAAGACGTAAAGAGCTGACATCTGTGGTTGACCTGATCAAATGCTTTTTGTCAAAAAAATGTCCTTAGGAGACAGTCTGGGGGAAGCTCTGGTGTCAACTCAGAGAAGGCTTTCTCTTTTCTATCTGGATTAACCCTCAGGAGGCAGGCAAGGGCTGTTCAGGGTGTAGACCAAGCATGTCAAACTCCCGGCCCGCGGCCTGCATGCGGCCCACAACGAATATTTTTGAGGCCCAGCCAATATAACAGCATGTAAGAAACATTTTAATAAAAATTTCGTAACTTAATTTTTACAATATCCTGTTATACATAATTATTAATAACAAACGACAATGTTCGCTAATGACTGATTAACATTCATTTCCCTTATGCGCCTTATGTGCAGGCGCACCATTTCTCTCCACTAATACTAGCAGGGAATATTTCAGCAGCCGATTGCCACGTCATTAGTCTTGGACTGACTTGTTTGGCGTGTGCAACTGGAAATATTTCGCTTTCGGAGAACAAGAAAGATAGGTTTATTTGTGTTACGCTTATTAATTTGTGCAGTTATTCAGTGTCTGGTAAGTTAATGTTCAAGAAAAATATTACTTTTTAAAAAATGTTCTATTATTTGATGTTAGCGATTACTCATTTATTTCAGTCCTCTGTATTCAGCATGTCTCTATTGAAATAAACTACGTTTCTATGAAAATTGAAGCTGTTGATTTTTGTGGCCCACACAAACTTAAACCTTGTTTATTTGGCCCGTGTTAGCTTTTGAGTTTGACATGCTTAGTGAAGACTTTAGAAGAAGAATCTGAATTCCAGCTCTGCCACTTACTAGCTGGGTAGTCTGTTGCCCCTGGGCAAGTTACTTAATATCTCTGTTCCCTAAAATTCACTGCAGTGAAATGGAGCAGTGCATGGCTGGTGTCACTGGGTGGCTGGCTGGGCGTTGGAGACGGGAGCCCTCCTTCTGTCTGACAGGAGTTTCCAGAGCATCCTCCATGGGCTGTTAGGGAAACACCTGCCAAGGCCTTCGAAGGGAGCCTGGATGTCTGTCGCTTGTCCTGTAACTGCTTCTGCCCAGTAGAGTCAGACCCTGGGCATTGGTGCTTTTCCAAGGTGTCTCGAGTGACTTGAATGAGGAGTAGAGCTGAGAACCACACCGTGTTAGCCCAGGTCCCACCTGCCACCCAGCTTGGGGATCTGGGTCCCAGAGAGAGAGTTCAGGCCAGGGACTTAGAGACGATTGTCTGAGACCACCCAGCGCCATCCCTGTCCCTGGGGCTTGAGTGAATGGGATTATACCTGCAGAACACCTGGCACAGATGAGGACACCGCATGCTGCAGTCACAATTGTAACCAGGTGAAAATCCCAGGTCTAGGACTGCACAGTATCCACTCCGAACATCGTAGGAACCCAGAATTTAAAAACACCTTCAAAAGCGTCAAAAAGAGGAAAACCTATGATTTCTCAGAAATCAAAAGTGGAGAGAAATGTGTCTGCCTCCGCAACACACACACAAAGGACATCAAAGTATGAGAAGTGCTGCCTTTAAACAATGAGACTCGGTTGCAAAGGGAGAAAGGAATCTTCGGCACATTCTTGAGATTGGCAAGGCGGTGCCCTTGCCTGCGCAGTGCCGGAGGGGCTCGCTGTCCACAATGGCCCAGTGTCTCCGCCTGGGGACTCGGACAGCTGAGCTCAGTGCAGAGGAATTGCTCAGATTCTCTGGATATTTTCCCGGGGCTCTGCTGTACTCTGTCAGGGTCTCCCCAGCGGGCACTCTTCCAATAACACATATGTCAGGACGTGGACCCGAGAGCTCCCCGCCCTGGGCTTTGCACATGCACACCTGGTGGTGCGGCCCACAGCTCTGAGCACCTGGGGTCGTGACGGTGCATGTGAACAGACGGCGGTGCCCTGGGCTCTTGAGAGGTAAGGACACTGGCCACAGCCCTCGTGCACCCAGAGCTCGGTTGTCCTTTGCTCACGTCCCCAGGAAGGAGAAGAAAAGATTGGCCACAGCACAGGAAGCACGTCCCCATGGCATGAGCACCATGCCTGTCGGTGCTTCCCCAGGCCAGCAGGGACAGCAGCTCCGACCCGTGTTGCTGGAAACGTCTGCACTCACTGAACTGTTAGCAGCCCCGGTAACTCACCCTCCGGAGGGCAGTGGGTGGGTGACTCGGCCAGGACAGCACGTAAGCACCAGGAGGCAGGAGAATTCGGAGAGGGCGGTCGGGGGGAAGACCCAGCATCCCAAACCCTGAGGCCTCCCCCAAGCTCCCCTGGCTCTTCCCTTGAAAGGCGGGACTCAGAGGGAGGCTGGGGACCCTCCTGTTCTGAAGGGCGGGAATCAGACACAGAGGGGCTCTGTCGGCTTCTCTGGTCCTTGCGTGAGCCCCACCTCCTTGTGGAGAAACTCAGAGCAGAGGAATTGCTCCAATTCCCTGGATATTGTAGGGACCCAGAATTTAAAAACACCTTCAAAAGCACAAAGAGAGGTTCAAGGAGACCCTGCCCTCACTTGCTCACTCCCTCACCCACTCGTTCATCCATCTGTTCACTTGTGCATCTAACAGACGCCAGGAGTGACCAGGAGGACGGTCAGCACTGCGGGCAGGTGCACCCGGGGGACAGTCACCCACAGACACACACTACTGCCCAGAGCCCCCTCTCCTGTCCTGCCCCCTCCCTCCCAGCCTTGCCACCAGCCCCCTGGTGCAGCTCTGGGCCCACCAAGGGCAGGGTCTTGGTGAAAGTATTGGGGCCCCAGTGAGGGTGACCAGCTAGACACCTCTACCCAGGACAGGGATGGAGCCCAGACCTTCTCACAGGATCCCCTACTCTGATCCCATGGGGAGGCGGCTGGGGCAGGTCAGAGGATTGTGTGGGGGACCCCCTCCCCCGCTGCCACCTGACAAGGCACTTACCAGGCATCTGACCTACTCCGAGGAGATGTACGCTGCGGTGGTGCTGAGTTTACCTACAGCAGTTGCTCTGCCCTCCCGGCTCCCTCATTAGCAGGTTCCTTCCTCTCAGAGGGACCCATCATGCCATCATCCCTCCCAAGGGGTCTTCGATTGTGTCCCTTTATCTAATCTGAAGGCAAGACCAGGACTGGCGGGGAGGAAGGGTGGATTCTGTTTGTGAAGAGGCGGGTAGAGACGGGATTTAAAGAGATGGGGGTGAGTGCACATGCACAGTTGATATTAACAGGGCGAGTGTGGCAGGAGGAGGCCCCTGCTCAGGCCTGCTACCCCACTGCCTCCAGGGGCAGGGACGTCTTCTGTCTGACGGGTCCACCAGGTCCCAAGTGTAGGAGCACTCCTCTCAGATCCACAGAGCTGGGGGCTCTCCTCAGGTATGTCCTTAGCTGGATGGAAAATTTTACCTGCCACACCTATAGCCTACTGGCTTTACTCAGCAGGATAAACAGAAACAGGAGGTTCCGTGGAAAATACGGGTAAGCCACCTGTGAAAGACAGAATCCACCTCGGACACGCTAGACCAGGAGGGCGTGGCTTCAGTGCAAAAAAACAAAAGGCAGTAAGGGAGTCACCAAATCCGTCAGCAAAACCAACAAAACAGGTGTGTGCCTGCAAACTGCCCATCCAGCGCCCCAAGCCTCTCTCTCGGGTCCCCAGGGTCTCCTGGGGTTTGGTGGCGATGGTCAGTTTCCTCTTCTGTCTGCCTGGGGTCAAGGACTCACCCTGTGAGGCATAACCACTACCCGGGTGGGAGCAAGACGCCAGCCCCGACCCTCCGGTGCACCCTGACGGCCCACAGCCTGTGAGGAATATGGGAAAACTCGGGGTCCAGGGAGGAGACAGACCACAGCAGGGTATGCAGTACGGGTGCTGAGTGCTAGGAAGGGGTGCACTCAGGGGCGGCTTCCAGGGAGAGGTGTTGGGAAGCCGGGCCTGAAGGGTGGAGGACTCAGCCCCACCACGTCACCTGCACCAAAGGAGTGCTTCAGGGAGACCAGGGAGGCGTTCGGGGCTGGTTCTGAAAAGGATCCTAAGACCCAAAGCTGGTGGTTCCCTGCCTGCCAGGCCCCTCAGTCCAACTGTGCCCGGCTGAGCAGCACGCAGTGCAGGGCAGGATGGAGGCTGGGGGAGTGGGGCACGCTCTCATGCCAGAGCCTGCACTACCCCTGAACCAAGGGCTTCCAGGCGGCGAGGCACTGGCACCAACGATGACAAATCGTTTTTGAAAGGACTAATCCTGCGCCACTGGTACTTGGTCCTTTGCCTTCGGGCAGATGAACCATTTTCATCACACTCAGAACTCACAAGCTCTCCCACCGCCCTGGCACCTGGCTGGCAGGAGGGAGGCTCAGGAAGTGCCCCGCCCCAGGCAGAGGCAGGGCAGGTCAGCCGAAGCCCGCCTCCCCCTCGCCACCCCATCTGCCTGGCCAGGGGCAGGTCCAGGCTGAGGAGCCCCTCGGAAGGCCCCACAGAGGGTGGTGTCTGCAGTGTGAGGTGACTCTTGGTACAAGTCAAGTGTGGCCCCCATAGCCCCCCACACTCCCAAATCTCACTCACCTCTGCCTCGCTCACCCCGCTCTAGAAGGGCACCCTCTGCCTCGCACACCCTGCTCTAGAAGGGCACCCTCTGCCTTACACACCCCGCTCTAGAAGGGCACCCTCTGCCTCACACACCACCCGCTCTAGAAGGGCACCCTCTGCCTCACACCCCCCACTCTAGAAGGGCACCCTCTGCCTCGCTCACCCCGCTCTAGAAGGGCACCCTCTGCCTCACACACCACCCGCTCTAGAAGGGCACCCTCTGCCTCACACCCCCAGCTCTAGAAGGGCACCCTCTGCCTCGCTCACCCCGCTCTAGAAGGGCACCCTCTGCCTTGCACCCCCCCGCTCTAGAAGGGCACCCTCTGCCTCACACCCCCTGCTCTAGAAGGGCACCCTCTGCCTCGCTCACCCCGCTCTAGAAGGGCACCCTCTGCCTCACTCACCCCGCTCTAGAAGGGCACCCTCTGCCTCACACCCCCCCGCCCCGCTCTAGGAGGGCACCCTCTGCCTCGCAACCCCCGCTCTAGAAGGGCACCCTCTGCCTCGCACCCCCCGCTCTAGAAGGGTATCCAAGGCAAAACAGGGTGCCGGATCGGCCTCTCGGCCCCCACTTGCCCTGACTGGCCAGCTGATCTAGAGCAGGTGTGAGTGTTTAGTGACTCGATAATAACCCACCCTAACAGCTACTGCGCAGTCAGTGCTGTGCGTCACGTTATTGTGAGAGCCTTGTGTGTGACACTCGCTGACTTCTCACAGCGTCCTGGAGGCAGGTGCTATTACATCCCCACTTCACTGCTCGGAAAGCTGGTCTCCGTACCCGTGACGGGTCCCCAAGGGGACCCACAGGCGGCCCACCGAAATCCCCGTGAGCACAGTGACACAGAGGGAGAGCAGACCAGCCCTTTAGCCTGCGTCCTGCTCCCACCGCCCTGGGTCCAGGCGAGGAGACTGCAGAGGTGGCCGAGGCGGCTCCCCCCCGCCCCCCCCACTGCTCAGTAGCCTCTGTTCTTTCAGAGGAAAAGAATAGCAAGGTTTGTGTTTAAGACCAAAAACAAGCAGAAGGTAGAACTCCAGGACATCAGCCCCTTCTGCAGGCACAGGTTGCAGTCCTCATCCCGGGCCCATCACCATGACCCTTGTCAGGAACTGTACCCCACCCCACTAACAGGTGTGGGGGTGCCACTTATCTTCTGTTCTCCATTTGCTCTTTTTCTGGAGTGCCCCCCATCAAGCCCGCACCCTTGGCACTCTAAGGGCCTCCAAAGTTGGAGCCAGAGTTTCTGGGGTCCTCACTCCTCCTCCTCTTCCCCACGCCTCCCCTCCCGCCCACCTGCACTCTAACAGGAGCGGCTCTGGGGTGGAATTTCAGGTCAGCTGGCCCTGGCTTCCTCTTCCCCTGCCGTATGCATCAACCTGCGATGCTGCGACAAGGCCTTTCTTCTAGTTCCCACATATTTTTCTCAGGCTCTAGGGCTTTGGAGCATTAAAGTGATTCAACACAGGGGCTGTTTTGCCCCAAGGTGGGCAGAACATGAGCTATGAGTGAAGTAGGGGTGGTAGAGAGCCCGGACTAAGGGTGGCAGAGAATTCATGCCTGGACATCACCCTGGTGCCCAGCAGGAGCTACCAGGAACCAAGTCCTTCCTTCCCCCCGAATGCAGAAGGCCAGGCCCCAATGCAGAGAAAACCAGTGCCTACATGTCCCTGCGGCTCCAGTGCCTCTGGGACCAGGGGTGCCACTCACCCCCTGTCCTCACATCCATCCGCACCAGAAGAGAACACCTGCTGGGGTACCTTATCAGCCTGCCCAGGGGGCCGTTGGCCCAAAACCCTCCTGAGAGGAAGCCCCCATCCCCCACTGGGACCCTGGGCTGCCTGTGTCCATTTGAGTCAGCTCCCAGCCCCCATCCAGGTCTGGACAAGCTGGCCCCCTCCGGCCTGAGCCAGGCCCCATTTGGCTCAGTCCCGCCCCCTCTCCCCCCACCCCAGCCCTTCCCTCACAGAATGCGTCTGTAGCCCAGAGCAGAGCAAAGCCATTCCTAAGCCAGTGCACCGTGTACTCCCCAACCCTCCTGGGCAGCAGGCACGGTGTAGGTGCAAATAGTCAGCCTTTGTCCCCGGCCGGAACTGCCCCTGCAATGGCATCCGGGACCCTCCCACCCCCCTGAGAGCACCGCAGGCATCTGCAGGCGTTATCCCGTCTGCGCAAGGCAAGCTGAAGGGCACCCCTTTCCAGTGCAGCTTGGTTGTGATGACATGTGCACGACCATCCCATCCCCAAGCTCAGCCCCGTTTCCAGAGAACAGCTCAGAGTCACTGACTCCGGATCAAAGCAGGCCTCTGGTTCTTGAAAAACTGGAAAAGTCACTTCTCAACTGGAGGACAAATCCCTTAGAGACCTCTGCCTGGAATTCCTCCCTCCCTTCAGAGAGGAGGAAAGGAGAAACCCTGGGCAGTGCCCTTACCCCTTCTAAGCAGCTAGGAGAGGGGGCCGCAGCACTAGATAGGGACAAGGCCAGGAGTCCGTGGACACAGCCGTGCCCAGTCACTGGCCTGCAGGGCCAGTCCCCACACTCCTGTGACCGCAGGAGAGGTCCCTGGCTGGGCAGCAAGGAAACTTCCCTGGGAGCAGCGAAGGTGCCTGCTCTGAACCCAGGAGAACCTAGGGCGCCTGGCTGCCTGCCCCAGCCTCTCACTGGATACTGTCCCTTCTATTCGTTCTCTCCCCCCAGATTAACTGAATTTATTGAATGAGCAAAGACAGAAAGAAAGGCTGTGAGAGGGTGCCCAAGCGACAGAATGACTGGTGTGAGAGGTGAAGGGGAGGGGGTGTCACTAGCCAGCATCCCAGTGAGTTTGAGTCGGTCATCGGAGGAGATGCTGCCGTGACTTCATACACACACATCAAAGGCATCACAGGTCATCGTGACAAGAACAGACCATCACACAAAGTTTAACACACTCACATGAACACAGAGAAGAATTAGGTAGAACTTATTTCTCATGGTACTTAACATATATTCAAACAAAGATGGTACTGCACAAAATGTATTACCTACCCCAGTAGACTACACTTCCTGGAAGATCAAAACCGTTTCTCATTCATGCCAACCTCCACCGTGACTTGCAGAGTGCCACCAGCTTTCCCATTTCCTGTCAGCCCTCTTCAGCCCTCTGTAAGTCTTACTCTCTGTTGATTAAATTCTTGCTCAACTGCTGCTGTGCATGTAAAAATTCGGCATTAATTTCTTTCAACTCTGCTACCCATTGCTGAAGAGAAACTTCAGGCTGAGAAGCTGGCCTGCTGTGTGCGCCATGGCCAGGCAGTGGGAGAGAGGGGATGGCGGAGTGGCATCCCGGAATCTCCCTGTGTCCCCACTACTCTGTCCCTGCCTAAAAACGTTGAGGGGTGAGCTGGCCTACAGGGGACCATGGGGCCTGTGCAGCCCTTATCAAATGCAGATTCTTTTAAAAAAATGTTTTTATTGATTTCTAGAGTGAGAGGAAGGGAGAGGGAGTGAGAAAAAATATGGCTGTGAGAGCATAACCTAGATCGGCTGCTTCCTGTACCCACCCCTCCAGGATTGAGCCCGAAACCCAGGCATGTGCCCTGACCAGGAATCCAACCAGCAGTTCTTCGGTACTTGGGCCGACGCTCTAACCATTGAGCACACCAGCCAGGGCTCAGATGCAGATTCTTGGACTTGCCCTGGACCTAGTGTCTCAAAACCTCCAGTGTGTTTTTGACAAGCAGGCCCAGGGGCTTGTGAGCTCTCCAATGGCTCTGAGCTGTCCCTTCATTCTCAGGGTGAGAGAAGAGAGCCAGGCACTGCCCAGGGCTGCCCGGGGTGGGGTGGGGCAGGGCCACCTAGTCATGCTCCCTTGTGCTGTAGGCAAAAGTGCACCATGGGCATCCGAGGAAATGCAGAAACCTGGATGTGATTCACTGCAGGAAGTGCCACCCTGGAGACCAAGTTATGGGGTAACTGCCTCCTCTCTCTGAGCCTCAGTTTCCTTTCAGGCCCACAAAACTGGGTTTCTGTGACTTTGTAGCCCTCCTCTGCTAGGAGTTCAGATGCTGCCTGCTCAGTGCAGCCAGAATGTGGACCACCCTTCAGAAAACAGCTGTATCACTGTGCCCCCCAGAACCCCAGTGCCCACTCCTGGCAGGTAGAAATCTAGGGCAGGTCCTGGGACTTGCCTGGTCACAATCAAATAAGAGGTTCCCAGTCACTTTGAGTAACAGAAATGGTCTCATATTAGTAACTAGTGTGTCCAGTTCACTGTAAACCGATCCCAGATACCCTCCCCCCACCCCGAATCCCCACCCCAAGTGCTCACCTACAAAGCACTGCCTCTCACCACCTCCAAGGAGGGGAATGCTGCCAGAGAGGTGGGTGGCACCCTAGCACACTCTCATCAAAGAAATGCTCTCTCATGCTTCCCGTGGCTCCACCTCATATAGGCTGGGAGGAGGCTAGGAATTAGTAATTCCATAACCCATTTTCAGGCACTTTCTTTCCACAGTTTGGAAGTGTGTATATGGGTGTGTGGTGGGGTGTCTCTCAGGGCACCTTGTGAGAGGCTTCCCCTTAGGCCTCTGGCTAGAGCTGAGACCAAAAGTATCCCATGTGAGCCTCCTGTTCTGTGAATGGTGGCTTGAGTGTCATAAGCCCATGACTTATAGAAGGAGAAGAAACTGAGACTGTGGATATAATAGGAAAAGTCCCCCATGGTGGTAGTGGTGTGGTGGGCGGTGGGGAGGGGGCAGGGAAGAGAAGACAGGACAGAAGCAGAGCCCTGAGGTGAGTTGTTGGGAATGGAGAGACAATTAACATTTCATCTGGGTCTATAGGGGGTACACTTGTGCTCCACTGCCTGCAACAACAGCATGGCCTGTGTGGCTCTGGGGGTGCTCACTTCCTGTGAGGGCCCTGCAGGGGTCAGAGGTCATAAGCTCTGGGGTAGGGGTGCTGCACCAGGGGAAAGCTGCCAGGCCACACCCTGAGTTGCCTCCTTTCCTAGCTCCCCTGGGCAGTTTTCCTACCTTGGGAGGGGAATGAGCTCCACCCTGGTTACCCCTGGAGGCCAAAGTTTGACATCTGCACCTCCCAGGCTACTGGGAGGTCAAGCATGGGAACATGAAGAGTGAATAATCAACAACTCGCTGATATAAAGAAATAAGCATTTCATACCCATCGTATGAGCAAAAAACTACACTGTCTGACGCTACCAAGTGTGGCAAGGATGAGAAACAATGGTGACTTTCATGGGCTGCTAGTGAGAGTCAGGAAGGTCCAGGTTTAGCCTGAAGCTTATAGGACTTGGGGACCTTCTTTGTAAAAGAATACAAAATGGGGCAGGGTTTTGGAAGGGGCTGAGCAAGTGGGGGTCCTGAGCTTCATTAAGCTTCTGCAGCCTCCCAGTAAGTCTGCTTCTCGGGTGTGTACATCACAACACACCCGTGTGCACATGTAGAACCCTCCGTGCTGCATGGAAAGCGCCACAGAAAGATATGTAGGGGCTGTTTTCATCCTGTGAAAACAGGTAAAGCAGGGCAAGTACAGCTCAGCACATGTAGCCTGAGGTGGTCCTGAGGATGCAGGAGCAGGGTAATTCAGATTTGACCAAGTTCAATGATAATTACCCGGGTGCCTATGAAAGTTTTATATATAAACTTTCCTGTAATATTTGAAATTAAAAAAACCAAAGTGACATTCAAGCAACATAAAATTCACCACTTAAAACTGACCAATTCAATGACATTTAATATATTCGCAATATTGTGCAGCCACCATCTCTATTGAATTCCCAAACATGTCCATCACCCCAAGAGGAACCCATACCCGGTAAGCAGTTGCTGCAACCCCCTTCCCTCTCCTCTCAGCCCCTGGCAACCACCAGTTTGTGTTGTATTTCTATGGATTTACCTTTCTGGATATTTTATATAAACAGAACCAACAATAGGTGACCTCTACTCAGCACAGTGTTTCCAGCAGTGTTTCAACCTTGCAGTATGTATTAGTGCTGGATTCCTTTCTATGGCTGAGAAAAGTCTCCCCTTGTATGGCTAATCACAATCTGTTCATTGATGGGCCTTGGCTGTTTCTAGCTGTTGGTTATTGCGGGTGGTGAGTGATGAACACGCCTGCCCGTGGATCTAGTCAGGTCCCTGCTTTCCATTCTTTTGGTTATAAACCTGGGCATGGAATTGCTGGGTCATATGGGGCTTGGGGTTTTGTTTTTGTTTTTTTGAGGACCCACCAGTTTCTCATAGCAGATGAACCATTTTCCATTCCCACCATTAATGCACGAGAGTTCCATTTTCTCCACAACCTGGCCAGCACTTCTCACTTTCCGTTTTTTAAAATGTCATCCTAGTTTTGTGTGCAGTGGCACCTCACTGTGGTTTTGATGTTGTTTCCCTGGATGACAACATTATGTGCTTATCGGCCATGTGCCCTATGCATATCTTCTTTGGAGAAATGTCTGCTCAAGTCCTTTGCCAGTTTTTTAATCGGGTTGCTTATCTTTTTGTTGTTGAGTTGTAAGAGTTCGTAATTTAGAAACACCTCCCAGCGTGGCAGCACTGCCTAGGCCCTTTAATCCTACTTTCCCTACACTTGGAGACATAGGCAGCTTTGCATTTACTTTTTTTAAAAAATATATTTTATTGATTTTTTACAGAGAGGAAGGGAGAGGGATAGAGAGTCAGAAACATTGATGAGAGAGAAACATCGATCAGCTGCCTCCTGCACACCCCCCACCGGGGATGCGCTCGTAACCAAGGTACATGCCCTTGACCAGAATCGAACCCGGGACCCCTCAGTTCACAGGCCGACGCTCTATCCACTGAGTCAAACCAGCCAGGGCTAGCTTTGCATTTACAATCCTGCAGAGGTGAACTCGAACTTGCAGGGCTGTGTCTGCCTTCTTTCTGCTCTCCCGCCCCCTCTGAGCCCACCCCCAACCTAAAGAGGAAGAGAGAGAAGACAACCTGGCATCCAGGGCCTCTCAGGAAAAGAGTGGAGGGAACAGGGCTGAGGTAGAAGAGAAAAAACAACTGATAAGACAGGTGAGAACGAAGTGTTCTGGCAGGAAGAATTATTTCTTCTAGAAGCCCCCACCATCGCAGGTCACCACCTGGAGGAGTAAGTTTCCACTAATCCCTGGCTCTGGTTATATTTCCCACACCCCTGTTCTCTCCCTTCACTTGGTGGGGTGGCGGTGGGGGTCCTCCTGACCCTCCTTTGAAGATGGCTCTGCGGCTGTTCCTACCTCAGGGAAAGTGGTGAAGACCGTGAGGGCACTGGGCAGGGACGTTCCTTCCCCTAAGCTGCTGCACCAAGAGCAAGCAGAGGGCACGGGGAAGCCAGACCCTAACCTGCCACCGCCTGCTGCCACCTGAGCCAGCTCTTGTGAAGGCAAGAGGGGGGCCCTCCAGAACCCTCCTCATGGAGCCCAATAACACTCACTCATGGTTCTTGCTATAATGCTCCCCAGACAGCTACACAGAGTGAGCCACCCATTGGGGGCAATTGAAGAGACACTAGGGAGAGCTTTCCTTGTTTAAAAATGCCTCTGCCCCATCACACCCGCCATCAGCCATCTTCTCTTTCGGTCAGAAAACCCTACCTTCCTAAGAACAGTCCAGTAGCCTCTACAGGAAGTGCCATTCCTTAGGGGCACTGCAGGCGCGTTTTCATCAGTCACCCAGCCTCAGGCAAGTGCAGGGGAATGAGCCCTTTGGGGAATGAATGTACCAGTGGCACAGCCCCTCCCCACTCTGCCGGGCACAGGGAGGCTCCCTATCTACATCTGGCGGGGGTTGGTCCAGGGCTTCTTCATTGCCTTGATTCTGGCTAGCCCAGGATTTGAAGTCCCTCTGGATATACCCAGGTTTGGGATCAATTCAACTCTCATGAGCTCAGTGATCCAGTGCCAAGAGACAACCTGGGGCCCCTTAGTCCCCCTGCAGCCCCCCAAACCCTCCATGGATGGCAGAACCTGCTTCCTTTGGGGATCACCCTTCTGCCTCCATCAGGCAGTAAGAAACTGGGGTCCCATTTTGAAACAGTCAGGTTTGGCCATTTTCTTTTCCTACCAGCTCTCCAGGCAGCCACCTCTGAGGTGGGGGTACAGGAAAGGAGTCTCCATGACTTTCACGTCCAAATCCACAAAATAAACACAGCTCGCCCCCTTCCAGGTAAGAGCCGGTGGCACCTGGGGAGTACCTTCCCTTCCGCCGCCACCGCAGCTGCGCGCTCCAGGGCAAGGAGAGACCGAGCGCAGGTGCAGAGGCCTTGGCAGCTCAAGGTCAGCCCAGCCGCGGGATCGCTCTGCCTGCACACCTCCCAGCCAACACACACGCGCACCAGTGGAGCAAACCACAGCCTGTTTTGCTCCTTCTACGACACCAGCCTCATCTCCAAACCTGGGCTGGTGAGCTCAGGCCTCTTTTGCAGACTTTAACAAACAAATCCTAACCCTGGAAAAAGCTGGGCACCTCTAAGTGGACATCGCTTTCCAATAGGGCTTCTTCTGCGTGGCCCCTGCGAAGCGAGCGCAGCTTTGGAACCGGCGCGCAGCGAAGGGACCTGGCTCGCTTCCAACCTCTGACCCAGGTTGACCACTTGGTTTCCCCTCTTAAGCCTGTGTTCCTATTGTCGTTGGTCTAGAAGGGGCCAAAGGACTGAAAGGGTAGAGGGGTTAGGGGACGGGAGACCCTCCGCACCTTAGCCCCACACCCTTGTGCGGCCGGGACTGCGCCGCTTGCGAATCACTCCCCAGCGCGGGTGCGCGAGCCACTTACAAACTCGAGGATGAAGAGCAGGTCGGGGAAGGTGGTGAAGACCGCGAGGCCGCTGGGCAGGGAGCTGCCCCCCGACGCCGCTGCGGGGGCCATGCCGGCGGGCTGCGTCGGCTTCGGGATGGGACGCGCGGCTCTGCTCCGCGATGACCGCTGGGTGGCTCGGTGGAGGCCAATGACCCGGGCCCTCGCGCGCGCGGATTAAGAACAGGGGCGCTAGGCAGAGGAGGGAGGAGCCCAGGCCGCTGCCCGCCCCGCCCGCCCCGCCCGCCTTCCCGCAGGGCGCGCCCCAGGGGACCGGCGCGGGAACGGGGAGGGGAGCTGCTGGCGTCGCCCTGACCCACTCCGAGGGCGCGCCAGGGGCGCGGGGAGCAAGGGCGGGAGCCTGCCTCTTGGACCCAACTCCGGTGCCACCGGAACAAGAATAAGCCACTTAGGTTGTGCACTCTTAGCAGGTGATCACCACCCCTTAGGAATGACAACCATCAATCACTACCTCCCCAGACTCCTCACCCTGGCGCCCCACGACTTGCCATTGCTTTAACTCTCCTTAAGCTGGGTATCTTTCTGCGGGGTGCATGCACATGCGCACCATCCGCGGCCAGGCTCGACGCAGGGCAAGTTCCTAGTCCTGCTCCCCGGGGGTCTGCAAGAGCGGAGCCGAGACCATCTGTGGCCACCCACCCCTTCTTTCTGCTGCGCTGGAACCCGTGAGCCGTCGGAGCGCTCACTCTGAGCGTTAGCTGCGAATCATGGAGTGACTCTCGGCCACCCGGCCCGGAGGAGGGCTGCCGGTGCTGCCGGTGCTGGGGCAGATCGGCGCTCAACCCTAGGGGCAGAGTTATCCCCTTCGCCCAGAGGGGCAGCTGGCGCCTCCTCCTCGAGCCCTTTGACTGCCTGTTAACTGTGGCGCTTGTTTTTGTCGTGTGTGTGTCTCCCCGCCCCCCGCCCCCCTCCCCGCGCACCACAATTTCTTTCTTAAAAAAAATTATTGATTTTAGAGGGAGATAGATTTGTTGTCTCACCCATTCATATTCACGCTGCAGTCATTGGTTGATTCCTGTAAGTGCCCTGCCTGGACCCAACCACAACCTTGCCCTGTTGTATCTGGAGAAAAAGCTCCACCCAGCTGAGCTCCCTCCCCGCCAGTGTTTTTTTTTCTTTATTTTTTTTCTTCTTTATTTTTTTAACAAGTATCACACTGAGTGGTTGCCTGTTTATTTTAATCTAGGCACTGTTACCCGGGCATCCCCCAACCCCACCCTGCACCCACTCAGCCTCCCCAGCACTTCTGTGGCTTCACCCACAACTGGTGGCAGGGCAGCCAGCTGCTCCCCTCTCTCCAGTGGACCCCTCACTCTTCCCCTCTACACAGCTCTTTCCTCCCCAGTCCCTCTGAAAGAAGTAAGTTCCCTGCCCAGGAGCTATCCATTCTGACCACTTTTGCACGGGGGCCAGGCATTTGAGATGAGAAAATCCCACTGCAGCTCTGTGAGTCTCCCTGGGGCTGCTGGTTTTGATGGCCTGAGACCCAGGGGACCATTGTGCCAGGGCCCATTGCCCCGCCCCCTCCCTATTCCGGGGACCCCTTCTGCCTGGAGGAGCCTACATGGGCAGTGAGATAGTCAGGGCTGGGGGTTCATATTTACAAGAAGCCCAGGACCACACCTCAGTTTCCAGCAGAATATGAAAAACCAGCCCCAGCCAATAATAAGTCATTGCAGTGTCCTCAGTCCTTCCAGCAGCATAGTGGATGTGAGTGCGGGGGTCAGTCTTGGCTGGACCTGGGCTTCTGTCAAAATAACAACATGGCCTGCCCTGGCTGGTGGCTCAGTTAGTTGGAGTGCCATCCTATACCCTAAAAGGTTTTGGGATTGATTCCCAGTTGCTGTGGGTACAGGAGGCAACTGGTCAATGTTTCTCTCTCTCCCTTCCTCTCTCTCTAAAAATCAATAAAAACATGTCCTTGGGTGAGGAATAATAATAATACGGCCTGGGGTGGGTTTCTACAAAGTAGAAAGTAAAAGTTACACTACTATGCCAGCTCGAGGGCTGAAGAGGTCACCTCCCACTTGTGTATGGGGGGAGGGGGTGGGGCAGAGGGACCTGCTCTGAGAAAGATCCATGGCACAGGAAATGCCAGTAAATCATAGCAGATGATTTGCTTTTGAGGCCTGAAGAATGACTCCCCTTTGACCCATAAGGTAATGGGGCTCAGAAAGGTTAATTAGCTGTTCAAGGCCACAGAGCTGGTGGGGGCGGGGAAGCTCAGCCTTGAACCTGAGTGATGCTGTGCCTGCCTCCAAAGCTACAAGTACTTAAGGCCATGCTGAAGATGGACAATGCCAATCAAATGCCATGCTCCATGCAGACCATTGGCAGACACCCAGATCCAGCCTTCGTGGTCATCTCAAGCATGGCACTGCTTGTTCTCTGAGGCATCCCTGCCCGGCCAACAGGGCTCTGACCCTCACAGGGAACAGAAGGTTAGAGGTCATCATGCCTGTTTATGGATGGGGAAGCTGGATGAAGGCCAAGCTCACAGAGCTACTGTGGCCAGCATTTACCCCAAGGGATCTTACTTGTTTCAATCACCACAGCCCCGAATCTCCATCCAAGACATTAAGCAATGAGGGCGCCTGCTGGACAGGTGAGTTAACGGCAGGCACAGTGGCCTTGGCTTTAGCACTAAGTGCCCAGCACCACCATAGGCACTTTGTCCACATGACTCCATTTTATCCCACAGAGTCTTTCAAATAGGTGTCACCCAGAGTGGGGAGGGGACAGGCTCAGCGTGCGAAGGGGACGTGCCAGACCACAGGGAGGGCAATAGGACCTCTTGACTCCCGAAGGCCGCTCCACCGCCTGTCTCTACTGCATAAAATCCACACCCTTCAAACCAGTGGTGTTTGCTTCTCAGAGAGCAGTCCCTTGATGGACCAGTGGGGCACCTAGACCCTGCTGCCTCCAGAGACAATGAGCCACCGAGTGTGGTCTTTTTCTTTTGTTCCCAACCTCTTCTAGGTTCATGTTTCCTTGTGCCAGAGAGGCTAGGCACCCCCCACCTCCTGAGGCGAGTCATCGCCAAGCTCTGCGTGCTGGTGTAGTCTGGGTGTCTCAGGGACAAGGAAGAGGTGGAAGGGCTGAAAGTCCCAGCTCCCTGAGGTGAGGTCCATCTAAAAGGGACATCACATGCAGAGTCAGTAGACACCGGGGCTGGACCTGCACTGGCACTTTCCCCATCTCTGCAAATGCTGAGCAGTGCGGCCTGGGCCATCACTCTACTTCAAGGTTGGGGTAGGAAGAGGCCCCCATGTATGAGCACCTGTTGGGAGCACTGAAGATGCAACCCTGGTAGAGGCCCCTGTCCTAAGTCCCCATCAGTACCAGCTCAGTGACAGCCAGGCAACAGGGATAGCGTGGGAGCAGGGTACATGTGATCCCTGCCTTTTTGAAGCTTATCATTCGTTGCTGGAGACAGGGATCAACCAGACATCCACATAATAAATGTGCGATGAGGTTTGACGCTAGAAGGAGAGAGCGGGAAGTCCCTGAGAGCATCCACCAGCGCAGCCTGGCTTGGCCTGGGTCAGGGAAGCTTGTGGGAGGAAGTGCCGCTTGAGTGAGTGAGCAGTGGTTAACTGGGGGAGGATCAGCCTGCGCCAGGTCCCCCGCTCCCTTACCCCCTACCCCCTACTGTCTGAGGAGGAGCATTAGGTGATGCTCTACATCCTGGATGCTGCAAGTACAAGGAGGGACATCCTAAGTAAGAGTCAGAGGCACTCGAGTCAGGTCGGGGGCATGCAGGGGAGATGGAAGTGGACGCTGGCAGTGAGTTCTGGAAGACAGGAGAGATGCTGACCCGGTGCTGGAGGAGGTAGAAAGGGTGTGACAGGCGAGGGAGCAGCACAGATGAGTCCTGGAGGCCAGAAAGCTTTTGATCTCCGTGGGGAGCAGGGTGGCTCCTGGGACAGAGCTGGAAAGGTCAAAGGCAGGCTGGCTCAGGAGAAAAGAGCCGAAACTCACAAGGTGTAAAGCATGCTTCAAGCTTAGTCATCCCCTGTTCAGCCCTGAGAGTAATCTGGCTCCTTCTGTCTACCGCAGAGAGGGCCCGAACCTGCATCTCTACCCCGGCGCTTAGGACCTGCCCAGAGAGTCACACCGAGAATTCAGCCCAAGTTGACCGAAATGTCAGGAAACATTAGAAGCGCAGAGCAGGGCTGGGCCCGTGGATCCCTGGAATGTGGTCCCGGCAGCTTTGGGGCTGGGCTGGGCTGGCTGGCTCCCTGAGAAGCACCTTCCTTCGAGGTTTCACTTACCCCTGATAGCCTTTGCCACACAGCATGCTTCTTAGACTCGGAAGCAATTGCCCAGTAAATATCAGATGTCAGCTGGTGCATCCTGGAATGGACTTGGCCCCAGGCCTTTACTCTCAAACTCATACTTCTACCTGGGGCTTCCTCCTAAGGCCTCCCCATAGGAACTGACCCCCTCGTGAATGACCAGGAACCCATCTTCAAGAAAAGCCACTTGCCTCCAGTCATTGAGAAAGTAAGGGGAATGTTTAACCTCCCACCTACCGTGCCCCTGGGCCCTCTCTCACTATCTAGTCTTTGTAGCATTCCTGTTTGTGTTGAAAAAAATATGCTTAACTTTAGGAAGCATCGCAAGGAAAATTGTGCTATGCTCCCTATTCTTCCACATTAAGACAACCATGTCATCTCTGGAAACGATCTTCTAGAACTCATGACGAGACAGACAGTGCCTCTCTGAGCTTCTGTTTCTGCAGAGTGACTTGTCCATTCATTCAGCTTCAAACCCTCCAGGAGCCATGCCCAAGCTGCTGAGTGCAGGTGACCAGGCTGGAAAGCAAGGCACGTGTGGGAGCCTCGTGGTGGAGGTGAGGCCAGTGTGCCTGCAAGCATTCCAGGTGGGGGCCATCAGGCCTTGCCAACGCTACTGTGAGTTCTTTTCTGGGGGAAGGAAGGAGAGTTCAGCCGGTGCCTGTGTCTCTTCATTCCTTGCAATGCTTAGCCAGTGCCAAGCTCTTGAAAAAGAGCCAAAAGACACAGGGGCCAGAGACCAGCCCAGAGGTCTCCGAGTTGGCCCATGGACCCTGGAGATGCAGATTAGCATGGAATACAAACACCACAATAACCAAGCAGAATGAGAAACTTGGTGCAGAAGAAGATGGAATGTTCTCACAGAGTAAGACCTTGCCCCAGTCCTTAGCACAGGGCCTGGGACATGGGAAGGGAAAGGAGTGAAGGACAGGGAGAGAAGATGGGGAGAGGGAGAGAAGGAATGAGGGAGGCTTCTGGAAAGCCAGGGACCCGCAGACTCACAGGGGCTGCGATCCATTGGTTTCCTAAAACTGCCATCCGTGACAGAGTGTGCCCTTTGGGTGAACTGATTTCTATCACAACAAACAGACCTGTTTTTCCAACTGTGGGGCCTAAAGGAAGCGGAGGGAAAAGCTCTTGGCTGCCCCAGGTCTTGGTCTATGACTCAGAGCAACTAAGCCCTTAGCAGGAAGGGAGGAAACCCAGCGTGGCCTCACCTGGGTGACGAAGGAGGAGGCTCCAGAGAGGTGCACACAGAGGGGTGCAGGAAACCACTGGCCAGGAGGGTGGGCGGCAACCGCAGCCGGTGGGGAGGAGGGCTGGACCCTCATCTGACCAGCCTAGCTGGTTTGGGGAGCAGCCCTGACTGTGCAGAGCTGGCCACTGCATCGTGGCAGATGATTCAGACCCCATCACCTCGGCCTCACCTCCCGGAACCATGCCTCCCAGAAGCAGCACCTCTCAGATCCATCCTCTCCTCTAAACTCTTTCACCACCAGAGAGACCAGACTTCTAGCATGACCAGGTTCTCTGAGACACGACCTCCTCTCCCGACCGTCCCCCAGCTCTGATCATTGCTCAGAGGGAACAGCTATGTGGGAAAGGACAACCTCTTCTCTAGGAGGCCTTGTGACCACATTCACTTAGCCTAGGACAAGTCACTCAGACACACAAGGCCTGTGTCCACAGAGTGGGACCCCATGCCAGGAGGAGAAGGGACAGCAGACATTCATGTGCTAACACAAGAGTTTGGCCAGGAGAGCTTCTTTGCAGGTGAAAAGAGGAAGTTACTGATTAACACACAAAGCACAATTCACATTTTTCTTTGAAGAAATGCTCTAAGTTTGTAGATGTGTAGATGAAGTATCTGGAGGGAGAGAGAAGGCACACTTTTCACAGTGGTTCCGTCTGGGGATGAGATGATGGTGAGACAAAGGTGGGGCCGAGGAGGGTAAGAAATGCCACTTGTTCTTTGAATAGTGGATGTAGAATATAGGCCGTGTCATTGGAAAACCCATTAAAGGAAGGCCTGGCGTGGCTCTAGGCTGCTGACCTGAGGGGTCCCCTTTGTTCTGTCATGCTGGAACGCCTGTGGGCTGTACAGCCAGACAGCAGGGGGTAGGGACCCCAGATCTCAGAGCTCCCCCTTCCAGAAATGGCATTTTTTCCTCCCGCCCCAAATGGCCCCAACCTCCAAGAGACAGGCTAGAGTTATGGACAGAGACAGTTACACCTCTGAGGCCAGGAACTAGGTGGCATGCCTCCTGGGCCCACCCCTGGCTGATGACATGCTTGCTCAGGCTGCCTCAGTCCCCTGGTTGTCACAGCCCTCTTGCTTTGGGTGTCCTTCCCACCAGAAGGAACTAAGTATTCAGGTGGCTGGCCCTCCTGAACCTTGGCCTCTGGCTTCTCCTCTGTATATTGCCTTCCACAGAGACAGCCACACACTGAGTCAGGGCTGCACCTCTGATTTTATTACAATCGTCCCCCTCTTTCTAGTCTCATGTTGAATATACAGCAGACATCTAATGAGAGACTTTGGAGAGCCCTCAAATTACTGACAGAGAATTTGAGACTTGAGTTAAAAATCTCCCTTCTGCCTCTGGCCAGGTGGCTCATTTGGCGTCGTCCTATACACCAAAAGGTTGTGGGTTTGATTCCCTGTCAGGGCACATACCTAGGGTGCATTTCCATCCCTAGTCTGAGTGCGTATAGGAGGCAACTGATCAATGTTTCTATCATACGTCAATGTTTCTCTCTCTCTCTGGTCCCTCTTTCTAAAGTCAGTAAAACATATTCTTAGGTGAGGATGAAAAAGAAATCTCACCTGGCAAGTATACTTCAATTGGTTGAGCATCGTCTCATGCACCAGGAGGTCATGGTTCGATTTCCAGGCAGGGCACATGCCCAGGTTGTGGGTTCCATCCCCAGTAGGGGGCAGGCAGGAGGCACTGGTTGATGTTTTTCTCTAATCAATGTTTCTATCTCTCTCCCTCTTTCTTCCTTTCTCTGAAATAAATAAAAAACAAAAACAAAAACAAATCTCCCTTCTGCTATCAATTCACTGTGCAACTTCAGACAAATTGCTTGATTTCTGTGCCTTGGTGCCCTGCCTATAAATAGCCATCATGATCCTGCTTTCACAGGGCTATTGTGGATTAAAGGAGATACTGCGGGTCGAGTGTCAGCTGTGAGGTAAAAGGCAAGATTCACAGATGCTCACAAAACCCGCCCAGGTCCATCACTGTCACACACGTGTGTGTGTGTGTGTGTGTGTGTGTGTGTGTGTGTGTGTGTGATCCCCCATGTGCCTTCACGCCCAGAAGGAAAGTTTTCTCCCCAACATGGACGCAGAGTCCACTGGACTAGAGAACATTCTGGCTCTCACTCACACACCTGCCTCTCCGCCTCATTGCCTGGCCAGCACCTCCCGGGCCTGAGGCTGTCTCTGTCCCTTCCTGTTTCAGCCAGTGGAAGTTTCTGTTCCGGTGGCTGCAGGAGCCACCAACCGTGAATTTCTATAGCTCAGAAGATGGGAGGCCGGCAGAGCCAATCCCACAGTCGGCAGCTGAGAACTAAAGCGAAGGATGACACGGTCCCCACTGCCTGACTTTGACCTTTTAAAAGGGGTCCTCCCAGCCTTCTAATGCCAGGGCAGGAAAGTAAACTTAAAACGGTCCCAGAATGCTCATCAGCAAGTAAAATCTCTCAGCCCCTGCCCTAACCTGTTTGGCTCAATGGATAGAGCGTCGGCCTGCGGACTGAAGGGTCCCAGGTTCGATTCCGGTCAAGGGCATGTACCTTGGTTGTGGGCACATCCCCCAGTAGGGGGTGTGCAGGAGGCAGCTGGTCGATGTTTCTCTCTCATCGATGTTTCTGCCTCTCTATCCCTCTCCCTTCCTTTCTGTAAAAAATCAATAAAATATATTTTTAAAAAATCTCTCAGCTCCAGTAGAAACCCAGCCATTGTGGACTGGCTTCCTCCTTGGTTCACCCCCATTGCTCTCACTGTGCCATCAGCTGGCACCACGACACCACGACATCCAGGTGACACACAGGGGCAGCAGCTGCATGTCCGGTCCTCCTCGCCAGGCCTTACTCACTCGGCCAACCTGTTCTGGAGGTTTCACCTTCACCCTCCAGTGACCTCTTGGGCCTGTGGGGGTCGGCAGGGGCCTGCCCAGCTGGGAGATAGGGGACAAAGCAGAACTGACACTGGCAGCAGTCAGGCCTGGTTCACTGGGGCCCTGAGCAGCTGCCTTCAGCCCAGAAGGCTCCACCTGGCCTCTGTGATCACCTCTCACCTGCTCCAGCACTGCCAGCTCAAAGGGCCCGGGTCCTCTTTCCCACCCTGCAACCGCGCCAGCTTGTCTCTGAGTCCAGCCCTGGGACGGGAGGAGGGTGAGCACTTTCACCTCCTTGGTCAAGTTAATTCTTAAGTATTTTACTCGTTTTGATGCTTTGTATATGGAATTGTTTTTTCAAATTTCCTTTTTGTATCGCTCATTGTTCGTGTATAGAAATGCAGCCTGACTTTGTATCCTGCTACTTTGCTGGATTTATTTATTTGTTCTAACAGGTTTTTTTGGTAGAATCTTTAGGGTTTTCTGCACATAAGATCATATCATCTGTAAACAGAGATAACTTTATTTTTTCCTTTCCAATTTGTATGCCTTTCATTTGTATTTCCTGCCTAATTGGTTGGACTAGAACTTCCAGGACTATGTTGAACAGAAGTGTTGAGAGTGGGCATCCTCATCTTTTTCCTGATCTTAAAGGAAAAGCTTTCAGTGTTTCACCACTGAAAAAAGTTAAATTACTAAAATAAGAAATGAACATGGAGGTAGTACTATTAACTCTACAGAAATAAAAAGGATTCCGAGAATATTATAAACAATTGTATGCCAATAAATTGGATAACCTAGATAAAATGGACACATTCCTAGAAACTCAAAACCTACAAAGACTTAATCACAAAGAAATAGACCATCAGAATAGACCTATAACTAGTAAGGAGATTGAATCAAAAATATCCTAACAAAGAAAACCCCTGGACCTAATTTTACCCCTGGAGTAAAATACTTAAGAATTAACTTAACCAAGGAGGTGAAAGTGCTCACCCTCCTCCCATCCCAGGGCTGGACTCAGAGACAAGCTGACGTGGTTGCAGGGTGGGAAAGAGGACCTGGGCCCTTTGAGCCTGGGTGTGGTGTTCACTGTGGGTTTTTCATATATGGCTTTTATTATGTTGAGGTAGTTTGCTTCCCTAGTTTGTTGAGTACCTTTATTTATTTTTGTCATGAAATGATGTTGAATTTTGTCAAATGCTTTTTCAACATCAATTGAGATAATCATGGCTCCTCTCTCCCCCCAGCCCTTCATTCTGCAGGTAAGGTATTACATTGACTGATTTTTCACACATTGAACCATCCTTTCATTACAGGAATAAATCCCACTGTCATGGTGTATCATCCTTTTAATATGCTGCTGAATTCTGTTTGCTAGTGTTTTGTTGATAATTCGGTGTTCATAGGGATATTGGTCTATAGTTTTCTTGTAGTGTCTTTGGCTTTGGTATCAGAATAATGCAGGCCTCATCAAATGAAATCGATTTGGAAGTGTTCACTCCTCTTCAATTTTTTGGAAAATTTGAGAAAGATTGGGATTAGTTCTTCTTTATAAATGTTTGGTAGAAGTCACCAGTGAAGCCATCAGGTCCAGGGGTTTTCTTTGTTAGGATATTTTTGATTCAATCTCCTTACTAGTTATAGGTCTATTCTGATGGTCTATTTCTTTGTGATTAAGTCTTTGTAGGTTTTGAGTTTCTAGGAATGTGTCCATTTTATCTAGGTTATCCAATTTACTGGCATACAATTGTTTGTAATATTCTCAGAATCCTTTTTATTTCTGTAGAGTTAATAGTACTATCTCCATGTTCATTTCTGACTTTAGTAATTTAACTTTTCTCTCTCTTTTTTCTTAGTCCATCTAACGACAGGCTTGTCAAATTTGTTGATCTTTTTGAAGAACTAACTTTTGGTTTCATTGATTTTTTTCTATTGTTTTTTCTATTCTCTCTATTTTATTCATGTTTGCTTTAACCTTTATTTTTTCTTTCCTTCTCTAACTTGGATTTATTTGTTCTTTTTTTTCTAGTCCTTTAAGTTATAAAGTAAGGTTGATTTGATATCCATTTTGTCTTGTAATGTGTTTATAGTTATAAATTTTCCCTTTAGCACAGCTTTGACTGCACCACAAATTTTTTGGTGTGTTGTGTTTTAGTTTTCACTCATCCTCAAGTAATTTCTAATTTCCTTTATCATTTCTTCTTTGATCTTTTGACTGTTTAAAAGTGTAGGTTTAACTTCCACAATTTTGTGAATTTTTCAATTTTCCTTTTGTTACTGATTTCTAACTTTGTTCCATTGTGGCGAGAGAAGATACTTTGCATAACATCAAGCTCTTTGAATTTATTGAGACTTAATTTGTGGCCTAACGGGAAGATGTCCCTTGTGCACCAGAAAAGAACATGTGTGTGGTTGTTGGGTAGAGTATATATCTTTTAGAACTAGTTGGTTTATTGTGTCATTTAAGTCCTCTCTTTCTTTACTTACCTTCTGTCTGGCTGTTCTACCCATTACTGTGAGTGGGGTATTGAAGTCTTCCTCTGGATGTTGCAAGCCTTCAGGAGACTCCCGAGTTCCACAAGAGTTACATCAGACAGATTCCGCCAGAGTAACTGTCCAGGAGGGACACAGATGCCTGGTGCTTCCTGCTCCACCATCTTTCCAGAACCCTCCAACCAACAGCTGCACTTTTTGGGATGCAGCCTCATCCGCAGCTCCCTGTGGAAGGGGGTGAATTAATTCTCCCTCCCCCCAGGGTAGGGAACTAATGAATACAGTAAAAAGAAGAGTTTATTTTAAAAATTGAAAAGGGAGTATTTTTCTCACCAAACCTACAGCCTGAACTCACCGGGCTTGGGGACTGGCTCTCTGAGTAAGGAGTACATTTGCAGGGCTGATGAAGAGATGGGCTCAGGTATCAGGCTCCCCAGGGGACTGTCAGGCTATTTCTAACCGGCCAAGAACTGACTCTTTCCTGGTTGTTGTTGTTCTTAACAGGCAAAGCTCCCTGAACTTTCTGATTAACTCCTAGACCCCTGGAGGAGCCACTCCCAGGGAGGTTCTAAGCTCGGCTACCTTTGGTCTTCAAAAATGAGGCTTGGTGCTAGAGCTCAGCTTTTCCCTAAGAACTCTGTCTGGGAGGACTGTTTATAGCTAAGGCACTGCTGCTGGACCTGCACACACACACGGTGCTATGGTTGTTACAATTTTGAGAAAGGTCACCGTATTACAATGCTGCCCTGAGCTTCTCATGGCTTTTAAAAGCGATTCCATTCATATGAATTAATACAGCTGAGACTAAGCTACTGCTTTCTTTTGTTGATTGCTTTGTTTTCGTGTCACTGCATCATTTCCACTTGTTATGATCTTTGTAGTCTAAATTCTTCCTGCTGGAAAGCAAGAACCAGTCTGGTGGCTGTCGTAGTGTAAACCCTAATATTTATTTCTTTTATTTCCTTTCTGTAATGCAAGTGCCTGACTTAAGCTTTGATTGCTGAGGCATCCATTTCAAAGATAGTTATCCGGACAAACCATAGCTGGCCACACCCTCCAGGGGAGCCTAGCCACTGGGGCTCCTTTGTGTTCAAGATCTCGGTGGATATAAATAACCGACCATTTGGGCCACTTGTTTATTTTCTCTTTCCACATTTTATATCCCTGCTGTTTGTTGTTTTTCTCATAAGGAAGCATTTATTTGAGGCTTAACATGAAATCATACAAACAAACTTTGTGTAAGTACAAATCTACATTGAATCATAATGCAAATAGCAAGAGACAAAGTAAAAACAAAGAAAACTAATTGGTGGCTATATACAGATGGACACAGTTGTGTCTTTTTAAAAAAATATAGGTTTTAATTGATTTTAGAGAGAGAAGAAGGGAGGAGAGATAGAAATATCAGTGATGAGAGAGAATCATTGATCAGCTGCTTCCTGTACTCCTCTTACTGGGGATTGAGCCTGCAACCCTGGCATGTGTCCTGACCAGGAATCAATCCAGCGATCTGGTTCACAGGACGATGCTCAACCAACTGAGCTACACTGGCGAGGGCCATAGTTATGTCTTGTACACTAGAAGGTCTTTGGACATAATTATCCATCTTAGAGCAACAGAAGGCCACTATCTGATTAGGGGCTGGATTAGGTGTTTGTTCCTCTGGAAAAGGCTACCCACCCCTCCC